>NW_020525309.1:0-39644 GCF_003368295.1 Carassius auratus
TTTTATGACATCCAAATTTTATTTTGGTCAGTCTAATCTAAAGTTCTTTGCCATGTTAAATTGTGGAGATCTTGAGATTTTGTTAAAGGGTGTGTCCATGGCGCCATGACAAAATTTGATGTCTCGCCATCGGAAGAGAAGTTGTTGTAACTCAGGCATTAAATGTTCAATCTTCCCTAAACTTCACATGTTCGATAAGAGTCCTGGCCTGAACACATCTGAAGGCCAATATTCCATTATAATGACAGCGCCACCTGCTTACAACAGGAAAATTGGCAGATATATGGAATAAACTTTGACATATTCCACTTATATTTCTGAGTTTAAATGCATATTTCTCACCGTTCACATATCTACTAAAGCCACTTACTGCCGGTGAGCCCGGGTGCGAGGGCCCGTTCATCGCTGCTTGCAGCTTTAATTAGGGCCCGAGCACCGAAGGTGTGAGGACCCTATTGTATCTGCTCCGTTTATTATTATTATTATTATTTTTCTTCTCCCCCAATGAATCGCATTTTTGAAGGCCTAAACATACTCAAAAAGTCAGGAAAATTTGCACACACCTCCGAACTGGTGAAAATTTACGTCTGATATGGGTTTCAGAAGTGGGCGTGGCAAAATGGCTCGACAGCGCCACCTATACATGTTCAGCGGTGTGCGCCTCGAGCAACGTTTCACGCACATGTCTGAAAATCGGTAAACACATGTAAGACACCAAGACCTACAAAAAAGACTCTTGGAGCAAAATTCTAAAACCCAACAGGAAGTTGGTTATTTTTAATATTATGAGCAAATTTTTTGTCATTTTTGCCATTTCCATGCATTGTATTTTAACGAACTCCTCCTAGAGATTAATTCAGATCAACACCAAATTTGGTATGCCTAATCTAAAGGCCATTGAGATGTTAAATTGCGAAGATCTTGAGTTTTCGTTGAAGGGCGTGTCCGTGGCGGCCTGGCGAATTTTGATGATTCGCCATGAAAAATGAAGTAGCTATAACTCAGACATACAATGTCCAATCAGCCCCAAACTTCACATGTTTGATGTGACTCCAAACCTGAACAGATTGACATGCCCATATTCAGTTATAGTCATAGCGCCACCTATTGGCAACAGGAAGTGACATATTTTACGCTGTGATGAACTACTCCTAGAAATTTTTTGACATCAATGTCTTTTTTGTGGTCAGTCTAATCTAAAGGCCTGTGCCATGTTCAGTTGTGAAGATCTTGAGTTTTCGTTAAAAGGCGTGTCCACGGTGCCATGGCAAAGTTCGATGTCTCGCCATGGGAATAAAAGATGTTATAACTCAGGCATAAAATGTCCGATCTTCCCCAAACTTCACATGTGTGATAAGAGTCCTGGCCTGAACACATCTGAAGGCCAATATTCCATCGGGTATGGCAAAATGGCTCTATAGCGCCACCTATACACTTTCAACGGAGTGTGCCTCGAGCTATGTTTCACGTACATGTACAAAAATCGGTACACACATGTAACACACCAATACCTACAAAAAAGTATCTTGGTACGAAATCCGAATCCCAACAGGAAGTCGGTTATTTAGAATTTTCTCTGCAAAATTGGCGTTGTTTTTGCCATTTTCAGGGGTTGTACTTTAACGAACTCCTCCTAGAGATTTATTCAGATCAACACCAAACTTGGTCAGTGTAATCTAAAGGCCTTTGTGATGTTAAATTGCGAAGATCTTGAGGTTTCGTTAAAGGGCGTGTCCATGGCGGCCTGCCAAATTTCGATGTTTCGCCATGAAAAAGGAAGTTGCTGTAACTCAGACATACAATGTCCAATCTGTCCCAAACTTCACATGTTAGATAAGACTTCTGCTCTTAACAGATCTACATGCCCATTTTCAGTTATAGTCATAGCGCCACCTGCTGGCAACAGGAAGTGACATGTTTTAGGCTGCGACAAACTACTCCTAGAATTTTTTTGAGATTAAAGTATTTTTTGTATTCAGTCTAATCTAAAGGCCTGTGCAATGTTAACTTGTGGAGATCTTGAGTTTTTGTTAAAGGGCGTGTCCATGGCGCCATGACAAATTTTGATGTCTCGCCACAGCAAGAGAAGTTGTTGTAACTCAGGCATAATTTGTTCGATCTTCCCCAAACTTCACATGTTCGATGAGAGTCCTGCCCGGAACACATTTGAAGGGCCATATTCCATTATAATGATAGCACCACCTGCTGGCACCAGAAAGATTGGCACATGTGGAATAAATGTTGATATTTTCCACTTATATTTATGAGTTTGAATGCATATTTCTCACCGTTCACCAATTTACTAAGGCCACTCACTGCCGGTGAGCCCGGGTGCGAGGGCCCGTTCATCGCTGCTTGCAGCTTTAATTAGGGCCCGAGCACCGATGGTGTGAGGACCCTCTTGGAATTGCTCCGTTTATTATTATTATTATTATTATTATTATTCTTCTTCTCTAAGATGAATCGCATTTTTGAGGGCCTAAACATGCTCGAAAAGTCATGAAACTTTGCACACACCTCAGAACTGGCGAAAATTTATATCTGATATGGGTTTCAGAAGTGGGTGTGGCAAAATGGCTCAACAGCGCCACCTATACACGTTCAACGGTGTGCGCCTCGAGCTACGTTTCATGTACATGTATGAAAATCGGTATACACATGTAACTCTCCAATACCTACAAAAAAGTCTCTTGGAGCAAAATCCGAAACCCAACAGGAAGTCGGTTATTTCTAATATTATGAGCAAATTTTGTGTCATTTTTGTCATTTCCATGCGTTGTATTTTAACGAACTCCTCCTAGAGATTAATTCAGATCAACACCAAATTTGGTATGCCTAATCTAAAGGCCTTTGCGATGTTAAATTGCGAAGCTTTTGAGTTTTCGTTGAAGGGCCTGTGTGTGGCGGCCTAGCGAATTTCGATGATTCGCCATGAAACAGGAAGTTGCTATAACTCAGACATACAATGACCAATCTGCCCCAAACTTCACATGTTTGATGAGACTCCTGTCCTGAACAGTTTGATATGACCATATTCAGTTATAGTCATAGCGCCACCTATTGGCAACAGGAAGTGACATATTTTACGCTGCGACAAACTACTCCTAGAAATTTTTGACATCAATGTCTTTTTTGTCGTCAGTCTAATCTAAAGGGCTGTACGATGTTAAATTGAGAAGATCTTGAGTTTTCGTTAAAGGGCGTGTCCATGGTGCCATGTCAAAGTTCGATGTCTCGCCATGGGAGTAGAAGTTGTTGTAACTCAGTCATAAAATATCAGATCTTGCCCAAACTTCAAATGTTTGATAAGAGTACTGACCTGAACACATCTGGAGGCTAATATTCCATTGGGTGTGGCAAAATGGCTCGATAGCGCCACCTATACATTTTGGTTGGAGTGCGCCTCGAGCTACATGTCATATACATGTACGAAAATCGTTAAACATATGTAACACACCAATAGCTACAAAAAAGTCTCTTGGTACGAAACCCGAATCCCAACAGGAAGTCGGTTATTTTTAATTTTCCCTGCAAAATTGGTGTTGTTTTTGTCATTTTCAGGGGTTGTATTTTAACGAACTCCTCCTAGAGATTTATTCAGATCAACACCAAACTTGGTCAGTGTAATCTAAAGCCCTTTGCCATGTTAAATTGCGAAGGAATTGAGGTTTCGTTAAAGGGCGTGTCCATGGCGGCCTGACAAATTTCGATGATTCGCCATGAAAAATGATGGTGCTATAACTCACACATACAATGTCCAATCCGCCCCAAACTTCACATTTTTGATAAGACTCTACACCTGAACAGATCTACATGCCAATATTCAGTTATAGTCATAGCGCCACCTATTGGCAACTGGAAGTGACATATTTTACACTGTGACAAACTACTCCTAGAAATTTTATGACATCAATGTCTTTTTTGTGGTCAGTCTAATCTAAAGACCTGTGTGATGTTCAGTTGTGAAGATCTTGAGTTTTTGTTAAAAGGCATGTCCATGTCGCCATGACGAAGTTCGATGTCTCGCCATGGGAATAAAAGATGTTATTACTCAGGCATAAAATGTCCGATCTTGCCCAAACTTCACATGTGTGATAAGGGTCCTGGCTTGAACACATCTGAAGGCCAATATTCCATTATAACGATAGCGCCACCTGCTGGCAATAGGAAGATTGGCACACATATGGAATAAACTTTGATATATTGCACTTATATTTATGAGTTTAAATGCATATTTCTCAACGTTCACCTTTTTACTAAAGCCACACGATGGCGGTGAGCCCGGGTGCGAGGGCCCGTTCATCGCTGCTTGCAGCTTTAATTATTATTATTCTTCTTCTTCTTCTCCCGAATGAATCGTATTTTTGAGGGCTTTAACATGCTCAAAAAGTCATGAAACTTTGCACACGCGTCAAACCTGGTGAAAATTTTCGTCTGATATAGGATTCAGAAGAGGGTGTGGCAAAATGGCTCGACAGCGCCACCTATACCAAGAAAATCAACAGCCTTCCAGCTATGTTTCACGTACATGCACGAAAATTGGCACACATATGTAACACACCAATAGCTACAAAAAAGACTCTTGGAGCGAAATTCTAAACCCAACAGGAAGTCGGTTATTTTTAATATTATGAGCATATTTTGTGTAAGTTTGGTCATTTCCATGTGTTGTATTTTAACGAACTCCTCCTAGAGAGTTCTTCAAATCAACACCAAATTTGGTATGCCTAATCTAAAGGCCTTTGCGATGTTAAATTGCGAAGATCTTGAGTTTTCGTTGAAGGGCGTGTCCGTGGCGGCCTGGCGAATTTCGATGATTCGCCATGAAAAATGAAGTTGCTATAACTCACACATACAATGTCCAATCTGCCCCAAACTTCACATGTTTGATGAGACTCCGAACCTGAACAGATTGACATGCCCATATTCAGTTATAGTCATAGCGCCACCTATTGGCAACAGGAAGTGACATATTTTACGCTGCGACAAACTACTCATAGAAATTTTATGACATCAATGTCTTTTTTGTGGTCAGTCTAATCTAAAGGCCTGTGCGATGTTCAGTTGTGAAGATCTTGAGTTTTCGTTAAAAGGCTTGTTCATGGCGCCGCGACGAAGTTCGATGTCTCGCCATGGGAATAAAAGATGTTATAACTCAGGCATAAAATGTCCGATGTTCCCCAAACTTCACATGTGTGATAAGAGTCCTGGCCTGAACAGATCTGCAGGCCAATATTCCACCGGGTGTGGCAGAATGGCTCTATAGCGCCACCTATACACTTTCAACGGAGTGCGCCTCGAGCTATGTTTCACGTACATGTACAAAAATTGGTACACACATGTAACACTCCAATACTTACAAAAAAGTCTCTTGGTACGAAATCCGGATCCCAACAGGAAGTCGGTTATTTTGAATTTTCCCTGCAAAATTGGTGCTGTTTTTGCCATTTTCAGGGGTTGTACTTTAACGAACTCCTCCTAGAGATTTATTCAGATCAACACCAAACTTGGTCAGTGTAATCTAAAGCCATTTGCGATGTTAAATTGCGAAGGACTTGAGGTTTTGTTAAAGGGAGTGTCCATGGCGGCCTGACAAATTTCGATGTTTCGCCATAAAAAGGAAGTTGCTGTAACTCAGACATACAATGTCCAATCTGCCCCAAACTACACATGTTGGATAAGACTCTTGACCTGAACAAATCTACATGCCAATATTCAGTTATAGTCATAGCACCACCTATTGGCAACAGGAAGTGACATATTTTACACTGCGACAAACTATTTCCAGAAATGTTATGACATCAATGTCTTTTTTGTGGTCAGTCTAATCTAAAGACCTGTGTGATGTTTAGTTGTGAAGATCTTGAGATTATGTTAAAAGGCGTGTCCATGGCGCCGCGACGAAGTTCGATGTCTCGCCATGGGAATAAAAGATGTTATAACTCAGGCATAAAATGTCCGATCTTCCCCAAACTTCACATGTGTGATAAGGGTCCTGGCCTGAACAGATATGAAGGCAAATATTCCATTGGGTGTGGCAAAATGGCTCGATAGCGCCACCTATACACTTTCAACGGAGTGCATATGCACTTTCAATGGAGTGTGCCTCGAGCTATGTTTCACGTACATGTACAAAAATCGGTACACACATGTAACACACCAATACCTACAAAAAAGTCTCTTGGTACGAAATCCGAATCCCAACAGGAAGTCGGTTATTTAGAATTTTCTCTGCAAAATTGGCATAGTTTTTGCCATTTTCAGGGGTTGTACTTTAACGAACTCCTCCTAGAGATTTATTCAGATAAACACCAAACTTGGTCAGTGTAATCTTAAGCCCTTTGCGATGTTTAATTGCGAAGATCTTGAGGTTTCGTTAAAGGGCGTGTCCATGGCAGAGATGGGGACTCGAGTTTGAGACTCGGACTCGAGTGCGACTTAAGTCGCACAAACAGTGACTTCAGACTCGACTTGAGACTCGTCCTCGAAAGACTTCAGACTCGACTCGGACTCGAGCTCCGGGACTCGTGAACAATGTTAATTTTTATTAAACGTCAGATGAGCTCGCTGTTAGAGTTGTGACGTTCGCGAACGAACCGATTCTTTTGAACGGCTCATAAACATGAACGATGGGAGCCGAGTCACGACTGGAGGGGAGCCGTTCTTTCCGTCGCTCTTTTTTCCTATGCGTGTTTCAGAGCGCGTGTTTCACACAGATGCACACAAATGAGCTCCTCCGCGAGACTGAACAGTTATAGGGGGAGGGGCGCACCCAGCGCAGGCCAACCCTTTATAGCGTGATGATATTAGTTATTAGTTGTGCACGCATCCTTCACGTGAGTACTCCAGTGGAAAAAAACCTGCGTGCCTCTGTCATTGGGTAGGAGCGGAGCCATGACGTTTTGCACAGATATTCATTGCAGCCCACTTTGTTATTGTTCATTGACTTGAAGGGGCTGATGTCCTATTTGCAAAGTTTACAGTAGTAATAGTATGTAGGCATTTCCGTTTTATTTATTCTAATTTTATCTACTTTAAATATTTTTTGTTCTCTATCAAAATGTTCTTGTGTGATAACAATGTTCTTGTGTGGAAGTGTTTGTAGTAAAAGCTGTTTTGTACAGAAATTCATTGCAGCCGGCTTTGTTTTTGATGTTTATTTGTGAGTAGGTATTGTATGAATAACATAAGTCAGCGTAGCTTTGTTCATTCTTAAGCCAGACAAGAGGTGTGCAGCTATACAGCCAGGACAGACAGAAGGCCATTACTGAATCCACAAATGCAAAATACAGATATTAACTTAAAAGTAAAGCATTCTTGGTGTTTTTGTCATGTTGCAATAGCCTGTTTACACTGATTATATACCAAAATCAAAGTTGATATTGTATGCTAATAGATAGAGTTGTCATAATAACATATTACATGCTTTGAATTCCTTCTATGCAGTGTTCTAAGCAGCTTGGATGGGTCGCTGTACGTGATGCAACATTTATTATAACCAGTGACTTAATATAATAAAGAGACTTGAGACTTGACTTGGACTCTAGCTCAGAGACTTGAGACTTGACTTGGACTCTAGCTCAGAGACTTGAGACTTGACTTGGACTCTAGCTCAGAGACTTGAGACTTGACTTGGACTCTAGCTCAGAGACTTGAGACTTGACTTGGACTCTAGCTCAGAGACTTGTGAGCATCTCTGGTCCATGGCGGCCTGACAAATTCCGATGTTTCGCCATGAAAAAGGAAGCTGCTGTAACTCAGACATACAATGTCCAATCTGCCTAAAACTTCACATGTTAGATAAGACTTCTGCCCTTAACAGATCTACATGCCCATATTCAGTCATAGTCATAGCGCCACCTTCTGGCAGCCGGAAGTGTCAATGTTTTACACTGCAAATAACTACTCCAAGAAATTTTATGACATAAAATTTTTTATTTTGGTCAGTCTAATCTAAAGTTCTTTGCAATGTTAAATTGTGGAGATCTTGAGATTTTGTTAAAGGGTGTGTCCATGGTGCCATGACAAAATTTGATGTCTCGCCATCGGAAGAGAAGTTGTTGTAACTCAGGCATTAAATGTTCAATCTTCCCTAAACTTCACATGTTCGATAAGAGTCCTGGCCTGAACACATCTGAAGGCCAATATTCCATTATAATGACAGCGCCACCTGCTTACAACAGGAAAATTGGCAGATATATGGAATAAACTTTGACATATTCCACTTATATTTCTGAGTTTAAATGCATATTTCTCACCGTTCACATATCTACTAAAGCCACTTACTGCCGGTGAGCCCGGGTGCGAGGGCCCGTTCATCGCTGCTTGCAGCTTTAATTTAAAATGTTATTACTATATAAGAGTAATTCAGTTTGATGACATTATGAAAATTACTTTTATCAGTTGTTACCAATACAATAGAGAACTGTGCATGTGCGTCTACATTAAAAGCAGTAAGGGATCGAGGTGAGAACAGACGTTGCTATGGAAACCTCAAGAAAAGGAAGTGCTGGCTATGCAGTAAATTTCACATGAGGTGTATGACTTAAAATCTACATTTCCCAAAAACAACATACAGTATTAATCATTAAAATTATAAGATTTTTCATTAAAAACAACCCAATGTATTGTGTACTTTTCTAAAAAAAAAATTTAGGACAGTTAAAAGCTTGCGATTAATAGACACAAATACCTCACAATATCACAGTAGTGGATTTTTTAGTCCAGTGCTATAATGGTTTGAGTTCTGGGCTGTACTCCAACATCCACCTACTGCAACCTGTGTGACTCCTGCTACCGCAACACAGAACATGTCATGAGATTTGGGTCAGATCCATTTAGTGAGTCAGCACCTTTCACTTCAGCACTGGGAGCACAGCAGGAGCCGGAAATTTAGTCAAAATGTTTTTGTTTTTTACTTCTCCCTGAAAAATTACATGCTTATATAAAGTTGAATACAAAATTTGAGACTTTAGTTAATTAAGCAGATCCAGGGCTATGTTCAGTTTGGCGACGGAGAATATATATATGGATTTTCTGAGAGGCCGGGATGCTTTCCTGAGCTCCGAGTGGACAAAACAGGACAAATCGTGGATGGTGGAGCAGCACACTTTCTTATTTGAAACTGCCTCCTAATCTAATTAAAGCAAAGATTAAGATTTCCTGACTGATGCTAAATAAGCTCTGGCAGGTCACCCAGGTATTCTAGGCTATGCCACATGTTACTGTTTGTACACTATAATGACTCTATAGATCTTTTTTACAATTTATACTGGTAATTTGTTAATAAATAAGGCTTTCAACTTGAAAGAGGTATATAAACATGCAATATAGTCGACTGAAATATTTCTTATTAATTTCATAATTCTGTAATAGTAAGAGTGGCACATCTCCACTTTAAATATCAGATAACATAACACAATAAACACTGATAAGGAGTGTTTATCACAATTATCAGTTTTTATTTTAGTGTTTTGCCATTAAAATACACTGCATATCATCAACCCAGGTTGACATTGTGACTGTCCACTGTCTAGTGGTGGACAGTGACAATGTCAACCTGTATTTTTATATTAACAAAACATTGTGCCAGTTAAGGCAATGTATAAAAAGGTACTGATCCGGCCCCTTTTGTACCGAAACAAAACACACTCTATGAGACCTATGGGAGAAACACTCATGAACATTACATCTCTTTTTCTCGCTGTTGCCTCCTGGTCATGATTGCTTCTCTGTAAGGAGATTAAGATGGCATGCGTCAATCCAGGATTTGGAGAGAAAGAGACAAATGCAAACTAGTCTTGTCCAATGGATAACATTTTTTTTGTTCTTCCTGGCAGACACAGGTTATTGTTTTCGATTTGTTTTCTAGTAAAAATATCGAGGTCAAAATAAATTACATCTTTTTTTTTAAGTTTATTGTTTTCATGTCCCCCTTTGTTTGACTTTTTTTTTTTTTGTCAATTGTGGTATGAAAAATAAATGTAATTGAACGTGAACTTTGAAAATGCATGAATTATTTTAATTTTAAACTATTTTAATTTTATAACATCATTTAAAGAGGTCTACATATTTCTACTGGAAACCATGGAAAATAAAAATACATAAGTAAGACTAGTTTAATGCCCCGTTGACAGGTCCAAATTTTTCTGGGTACTTCCCCCAAAAAATATAAACTACAAAAAAAAAAAAAAAAAAAAAATAGCACAAAAAAACACACCTGTTCTATATTTAGAGATCATTTGAGAAACAGCTGAGTTGTGTAGGCCTGACAATTGGAAAAGGATTATGCTCATAAAACTGCTCATCACTTCATCACTTTCAGCATCGCAATGATTGTGCAACCTGTCACGTGGAGGTTACACTTCAGGAAAATTTTAATTTAGACATAGTAAACGTCCAGCATAGTCAGAGCACTCTTTACCCCAGTACTGGTGCACACACAGCGTATTGTCTGGTACATAAAAGCAATGATGCATAGCAGCTCAAGCTCACATGGATTACAGCTGAAAGCAACAGATGGGACTCTCTCTCATCACTCCCTCACAAACACAAACACACTAACACACAAGATCTTTTACCTTTTTCTTGGGTGGCATGCCAACTTGCTCGCTTTTCTTTTCGTTTCTCCACGATTAACAGCTTAAGTAGTGGTCAATTTTATGCTCTCATAGCCGAGATTGACCAGCGACTGAGAAATATCCATGTACTATCCCCTTTAATCTGTTCTGTCCCAGGACAGCCAGCCAACTTTGTCAGATGAGCCCTAAGCAGATTTTACGGCATGTTTTGCCCGTGGTGAAAATCATAAAGTCGTGAGCCTCGGGTTTCTCTGATGGTTATCGCAAACAGTGACGACCGAAAGTCTCTCCATGAGTGGATACACAAGCAGTGTGAGCAGTTCTTGCTGTCCGTGGAGTTTGCCACACTACTCCTCCACCCTCCCCCGCTCTGAAGGGCTTTATTCCACAGCGTGGCATCTGTTGCTCCGAGCACGAGCTGCAAACCTGTGCGACTAGCAAAACTGCCGTTCGGTACCTGCCTGGTATATATTAGGACATCTCATAGATATAATATTTTTATATGAAGATAAAGATGTTTGCCAATCACTTATTTTAACTTTACGACTACACCTCACTACACTACACCTCACAGAGCAATCAGTAGATTTAAAATTAATCATGAGTAGAGATTTGTGAGCCCTGGGGAGTGGGGACTGCTTAAAATGTCCTTTCAAGTTGGTTTGCACCATATTTTCTACAGTATATTAGCGATGTCATTTAAAAAAAAAACAAATGAACTGTTTTATGTCTCACAAAAACACACTATACTGGCGTTCCTGATTGAACCACAAATCGGTTGAGTAAATGATTCAATGACTCAAATACAAATGCTAGGATATTACTCTTATTATTTATGGCATATAACACAGAAATGGTAAAGTAAGCTATTCCTACCCCTAAATGAATCGATCTCACTCAGTGACTTATTCATTTGACAGTCACTTTTAGCCACCTACTGGAAAAATGCCTGCTGAAATAACCCATTGCTCTGGAGAACGCTGCTCAACCAATGAGATTTGACTGGAACTAACTGCTTAAAACTTATTGTTCTTAAAATCAGACATTTCTAGATCAGATCAGACAGCATAGGCTTAATAACATGCAAATTATTAACACGACGAAACATGACAGAAATTTTGACATTTTAAATGCATAAACAACAGCAGGAGTATGATTCACAAGCCTCACACATGGATCAAACACTTTACACTTTTCCATTGTAAACAAATATTATGTAATTATGTAAATATAATTGTTTTAATATGTGGATTTCTCTTCTAATTTGGTTTAAAAATTACAGAAGACTCTATCTGTCTATCTGCAATGGTTGGGTGACAGACTATGGGGACAACAGATTATGTAATGTTTGCTTTGAATTTCAGTGCACTTTTAAATGATATATTTTGAGATCAGAATACTTATATTGTATGCACTTGTTTTCAAGTAAACCATGTACCGTATTTTCCGCACTATAAGGCGCACTTGAAAGCCTTTAACTTTCTCAAAAAACGACAGTGCGCCTTATAATCCGGAGCGCCTTATATATGGATCAAGGCGCTCTGTCAAAATGTTGACATTCCCTTTAGCACAGCTCCATCTAGTGGATGCATAACGCAAACCCAGTCAAATGTTTGACTGCAGTATCTTCTATTCTATGCGCTTTATAATCCGGTGTGTGCCCTATATATGAAAACAGTTCTAAAATAGGCCATTCATTGAAGGTGCGCCCTATAATCCGGTGCACCGCATAGTGCGGAAAATACGGTATTGACTTTACTACATAAAACATGGCCAGACATTGTAGAATGAATTTGCAACAGAAAAATGCTAAATTTCAATAGTTATTATTGTGATTTTTTTTAACAAGCCCTTTATATACATACAATATAAGGTCTTGTAACTATATACTTCACACTATTCCTTAGCCAGTGTGTAATAATTCTTAATTCAATCTCTTATTTCAGCATGTGACAGATGCTATAAAGTTGTCAAATGCAGAAAGAATGGCAATGCAGTAATACAAACCTTGCAGAAAAAAGGGAAAAGTAGAAACATATATATATATATATATATTGTTTCATTTACTTTGACTTTCAGTAAAAGAGAAAAAATAAATAGCAATTATGTAATATTCTGAGCAGCCAAGACTACAAGCAATACAATCTTTAAAAATATATATATTTCTCACTTTTGAGTGTCATCAACCTACATACACACACAAGCAGCCATGATCATTCTGTGACTACACAGATGCACTTACTAAATTACTAACAAATCTTAGCATGAGACTCTTTACAGAATGGGATTTCTGTGGAGCATCCGTTGACCATAAAAATGTCTGCTATATTGTCCTAGTATAGATTACGTTACCCTATATGGCTAATGCATTCCAAATGAGGACACAGCTCATCGACTGTTTATAAAATCATAGCATACATTTAAACATACATAAATACTACACGGAAAAATATTCATGCTCATGGGAATGCACATGTACTAATATGCATGTGAAAGCACATGCAGTTGGATTATGCTTTGCTCTCTCTCTCTCTCTCTCTCTCACACACACACACACACACACACACACAAACACACACCCACACCCACACACACACACACAGTGAATATATAAGCTTCTTACAAAGGGGTGTGTGTAGTGTAAAGCCATGCTCAGTAATACACTGCTCAGAAGGGCACAACGAAGTTGACACGCACTGCTGGAGTTCTGGCCGCACCTCTCTCCTCTGGACCATTCAACCACACACACACACACACACTAGCTGGAAGACAAACATCTGTCTGACCTTACAATCACACCAGAAATGATCAGCCTTTCAGTGGGAGACCACAAATTTCAACTCTACTGCTCCTTAGTTCCTTAGTAGTGACCGTTCATACACAAAAATAAAAAATAAATAAAGTCTTTTAAAATAAAAATTCAAATATCATAATTTACTCACCCTCATATCACAACCTGTCTGATTATCTCTTCTGTCTTTAAAAAAAAAAAGGGATCTGCAAGAATTTTTTAACTGTTTCAATACAATGAAAGTCAACGGGGTTCAAAACTGAAATCAAATGTCTTCTTTCGTGTTCCACAGAAGAAAGTAAGTCCTATAGGACTGGGTAAATCACAAACTCTCTGAGGGATTCAATTTGGTTATTGCTAACTTTAATGAATATCTGAATTTAGCCTAGTACCAACCTGAATATTGGCCTCTTTTTATACCTAAGATGTTGTAAATCTGATAGTCTGCTTACAATACTCCAGAAGAGCTTAATTTGTGTTTCTGGGAGTTTTTTTTTTTTTTTTTTTCAGTAATCCTTGTTCTTAACAGCATTCAGGTCACTCATTATGCCTGTTTGAAATGCGTCCTGGAATGAAAGCATCTTTCCTTTCACATCTGTTTGAATATGGCATTAAATCAAAGTTGTAAAGTCTTCAGGGAGTATGGAACAATTTTTAGTCTAGCTGAGCTGTGTTTTGTGCTGTTTCAAACCTCAAACCACTTTCGCAAGACCACTGTACTAATAATGTCAAACTAAATTATATCATGCATAACGGCTAATGTTGTAGCATACTTTATACTGCCATTTTTATATGCAAATGATGACCTTTTTTAAACAAGTCATGCAATTCTGATCATAATCTGGCCCTTACAAACTACAGCTGTAAATAGAGAGTTTTGTGCATCCTAAAGTTCATCTAAAGCCAGTTGTCCCAATGAAATTCATGTGCTTTGAATGACAACTTAGCTAGACACCCACATGTTATGTACCTCAGGGTTTACAGTTTTAGTTACAGACAGTACTCACCCAAGAGACGTTTTTATTCTTAAGAGTTCTAGGCATTTCTGCAAAGAGGACAAGGAGAATCGGCGACTGATGCCCTCAAATTCCAAGTTCACCTCTGAGATCTGTAGCTCATTAGCCCTGATGTCTGGTCCCACTGAAGTTAGGCTTGGAGATGATACACAGTGGCCATCAGCCACCACCTACATGATGTGTACAGCAACTGGCTTGACCAGGACATGACGAAAAACACAAAGTTTGGTCTTCTTGTCGCTATCATTTTCTTCCTCCTCAGCCCCTCTGACTGGCAATGCATTCAAATACTGCATGAACATGCTACGTAACATCTGGATGATGCTCCGCCCCATAGTGCTGGAGGCAGGAACTCAAGAGCGGCCAATCCTGCCCACCCAACAGCTGGGAGAGGAGATTTAAAATGGTAGAAAGAATAAGGTGGAGCACAGGGCATGTCCTGCATAGTGTTGTCAGACAGATTGTATGTCTCTCTAAAACAGGATGAGCAATGCTCATAATCCTCCAGAACTGTTCAAACACTCTCTGTCCTGCCTCTGGAATAGGTCAAAGCACTGAATACTGCAAAACAGCATTCTTTTCATAACCATAAACTTACACTAACCTTGTCTAACTAGAGTTAGGGTAGCGCCATATTTAATTTTTTTACAATGAGGCTCCCTGAATTCCATTTCTAGCGAAGGATCCTCAAGTCATGAAATTGCAACATGGGTCCACGGGTAAGGATTTGTATTTCGTTCCCATACTTGTTTTCATCGGCTTGAAGGTCTAAACTGTATACAAAAAGTTTGGTAGTAACCACAGAAGAAACAGACCTGAAGTACAAGTCTATGGTATATTCTATGTTAAGTTATAGGCTACTCACTACAAGCTGTCCCTTTAAAAATGAGAAATGCAGGACAACTGAATGGGGTAAACCCACATTTTATAGAGAGACGTGTTTTTAAAAGATTCTTAAAACTTATTTACATTTCAGCATCATGTTTTTAGAACACTGTCATGTGCGAGACATTCATCTAGAACAGTTTACATACAGAGAAAAAAAAACTACGATGGAAATGCAGATTTGATCACGTTATAATTCAGTCAGGGGTGTTCGCACACTGTGCTAAATGTTACACATTTTTATTGTAGAATTTATAATAAACAAACAAAAATTAGCAACAGTATTAAGAAACTGTTAAGTTAGTTTATGGCACTTTAAAGTAGAAAATTCTGTTAAACAAATAGGGTAAATATCCTTAGTAGGTATAAAATACGTCAATATTTTATTGAAAACATTAGGCTAATTATTAACTCTTAGTTGCAGGTGTGCTATCAACTAACTTTACATGTGTGGATGATAGGAAAACTACCAAGAAATATATTTTTTTAATCTATCAGTTAATCAATCAATCAATATACTGTATCAATCATATAAGGAAGCTTATTCTTAAGCATCGCCAGTTTTCAAATAAAATCAACACCCCTGCTCAAACTTAAAACTTTTGTGCCTGCATTAAAAGGATAATTCACCAAAAAATATCATAATTTGTCACCCTCAAGTTGTTCCAAACCATTATGATTTTTTTTTTTTTTTTTTCTGCTGAACACATGGAAGTCAATAAGGACCAGCAATTGTCTGGTTACTCACATTCTTCAAAATAACTTTTTTATGATACAGCTTTCAGTTTTGGATAAACTATCTCTTTAATTCCCTTCATTCAAAACCTATTCAGCTTTGCCATTTTTGTAACACATGACTCCTCACATAAAACAATAAAATGCTCCCTGCTCCAAAAGGTTATGAAATACACTGGCCTGTTTCAAAGGTGTCATGTGTGCACATAAATCAAGTGAGGAAATGTGAGGAAAGCTCCTTATCAAACAAAATAAAATGGGTATGCTCAACCTTTTCATTTATATAATGTGATGTATTTGAATGCCAGAAATTGGCATTAACAGAGGCATGTCCTTCATCTGGTGCCATCCTGTGTCTCCAGTATTCTGGCAGGATCATGACAGAGAGGGGTGATCTGCCATTAGCCACTGCCAATAGCCAGACAAACACTTAATATAATTCAAGTTCACTCAAGTTCAATAGCTGCCAAAGAAAAACAAGACTTGAACGTTGTATTGGAAGAACATTAAAGTCGGTGCTGAACTAGGCCATGTTTCCAACCCTTCCTTTCATATTTAATCCTTAATACTTCATCTTGTCAGGTTAAGCTACTTTTAAGTTATAGCATTTCCACTTAATGATTTCTTTATGAAATGATTACGAAGTCAGTTTTTTCTTACAATATCATACTGATGTGAACCACATCTAAAAAAACATCTGAAAAACAAAAATGTACAACTCGGTAGTTATAACGTTTGATCAAGTTCGCAAGCCCTCAAGTGCCACCACTGAGTCAGAGAGTCTTTGCCAAGAGAAGTGGTACATTCGTCTGCAAGAAATGTCATGTAAGCCAGTATGAAATCTAAATTGTGACTCTTACACAAATACTCCAGTTTAAATCCATGTTAGGGGATTAGATACACAACAGAAACCAAGAACACATGGCAGGGAATTGGAACAGGCAGCACCTCCCAAGTGCGCTTCAGAAGCTTAACATGAAAGTTCAATCCATCCAACACATCAATATCACACAAAACTCCCACACTGCCCTGCTCTATTCTACAGACAAAAATAGATATTGGAATTTGCTGGAAAAAAAGCAACTCACATAATCCTTTTTGTCTTGGTTTCTAATAAAAATATTAAAATAATCTTTAAGCAAACACAAAAACACATTTGCAGCTTGTTTCCAATACGTGACGTAAGCAAAGAAACTCGCTTTATAACAAATTTGCTCTACAAAGAGAAAGACCAAATACATTTAGATTAATGATTGCAAAGACTTTTTTTTCCATAACGTGAATCGAGTTTTCACAATATATATGGAAACTGCTATTAATAAAGTCGAGTTTATTTTTTAGTCCATGTTCTTATTCACTCCACAACAAGGTAGGCTATTTGAAAAATGGCACCAATTAAGATGATTTAATTGAAAACCAATTTTAATATCTTAGTGCTTAAATATCTCCAAATTAACCTACAAGTCGCGCGATTTATAGTTTGACTATCTTCTTGACTCTTGACTGTAACGTTACCGAAAATACCAACAGCACATTTCTGAGGATTTGGAAACATCTGACGTAGCGGTTACAGTAAGAGATGACGCTTTCCTTTTATGATTTCTTTCTTTCGAGTTCTGCTACCTGACACTGCATACGTTCTGAGGCACGATAAGCCTATTTACTACCTGTTTGCTTTGACAGCTTTGAGCTTCTGTGTGACTGTGATCCCCTTCCGCCTGCTCTTTGGGGATTTAGGTATGACACACAGTGACTCACGCGTCTCTCATTCTGTTCTTCACACACACACACTCACTCATTCACTTTCTCTCCATGCAGCAAAAACGTTGCCTAAAATAGCAGCGAGTCTATTTTTAGACCTACGTTTCAGTCGAGTTCCCGCAGAAACGTGCTTGTACGTCAAATGTTATGAATTATGAAGTAGGCTACACTAAGAAATACTGTGGTGGCGGATGTAGTAGTGGGTGATTTGTGGGATATTTTCAATTCTGACCGCATCATCAAATGCTACTGAGGGAACAGGTTGCCATTTTGAAATCACAAAAGTCCAGAATGCAAAAAAAAAACAGTTCGGACAGAAGTAATGACACACATTTCACCCCTGTTTTCAGTATTATGAAAGGTAACATACACAAAAACATTCGAGGTAAACTTTAACAAGGCTCAGAATGACAATACGTACCATTATTTCACACTTTCAAGTTCTAAAAGTGTATCTTGTGACCCTTACTCAGAATTGTTTGTTTATAGGTGTATATTTCTACTCAATAGCATCCTGGTGATGGAAAATCACATAAAGCATGCTGCGGTTACTCACATAGGTGGACTGTTCTCTCTGCCTGTGTCCCAGACCACAGCAATACATCAAGAGAACATCCAGGGGGGTCGTGATGATGGTGCAGCCAAGAAGAGAGTCTAAATCACTCTTTCTGTGACACACAGCCTCTGGATCCCTTTCCGTACGGGACAGCCATCACATCAGTCTGATGAGAGACACAGCAGCATCAGCAGCAGCAGGTAAGTGTCTCCGTACCACACAGCCTCTGGTCCAGCCCATAGGTTTATAGAGCGTATAAAAAGTGGACATTCCTCCACAAACGGTGGAAGAATGTGATGCAGTCAGTCAGAGTGAGTGATTCACATCCTCCTGCTGTCTTCCCGATGCTCGAGACCAACAGGCTCGCAGTCCGTAGGCTCCAGGTATGTGTGCGCGATTTATTTGTTCTTCTCTTTCCTCGTTGAGTTCCTCTCCTTATTTATTTACGCCAGCCTGCGCCCTCCCCAGACATACCCCCAACACCACCCACCCCTCCCACCGCACCCCTTTTTTTTAAAGACAGACACAGGCTCAGAGTTTAAAATTGATACACGGTGTAAATGTCATTTTCCTGCCTGACTTTCCCTGCGTCAGCTTGTCCCCGCCCACCCCAGCCAATCAGAATGCAGATGCGAGCCACGTCTGGGTTGCCTTGTCTCCAGTCCGCACAGGCAGAGGAGGCTAGAGTCCATCATCTGCCGTCTCTCCTCCCTGCTTTCTGCTGTTCTCTACCTCCACGACTCTCTCTCCCCTGTGGATTCAGGCTCTTTCTGTCTCTTTTTCCCTCTGTGCAGCCAGGGATGCTCCTGGTTACCCGTGTTACACCCTTGTGTCCTTTCTGTTGCTGTGCTTCGCTGTTTCTCTCACTCCCTGTTGCTACACTGCATGCTAGAGCACTTAATGCAGGAGAAACACAGGCTGAATTCAAATGTCCTCCTTCCTCTCTTTGAATCTCAGCCCCTTTTCTTTATCAGTCAGTCCACTCCTCTTCTTTATGTATATACTGTATGTCTATATAGTGTCTGTCCTTGCTGTCTCCTCTTCCTCTCTTGTCTCGTGCTGAGGTGGCGAGCAAGAGGTCTTGCAATTTCATTTGCAGCTTCTGTTCACATGCTGACTGTCAAGTTTAAACGGAACAAATTAAAATTAAGCTCTATTCTGAAATCTGTGGGAGGCACGCTAAGGCGAACAATTCAGTCACACTCAGATATGGATTTTTAACGTCTCGTTTCGAGGGAATAAATCCCACCTCATTGGTTAGATGAGAATAATGCTGAGCTGAGAAAATAGGCTTGAAATAAGCATTCGAGACAGAGAAAGAAAGCTATCATATTCAGAGGTTTCTTCTTGAATACTTGCACTTAGGATCTTATATAACACAACATCTTGGCCATACACTTCAAATCAAGTAACAACCTATTTGGTTAGCTGTTAGGTAAGCTTACCTAACAATATAAAGTAAAAAATAACAAAAAAACTATTCTGCTATTTTACTGCAGAATGCTGTAAAAACTGTATGCAATTGTGTGTATATATATATATATATATATATATATATATATATATATATATATATATATATTATTATTATTATTAAACTGACCTATTAGATAACTGTGTGATCTGTATGAGTTCTGTTACATCTCACACTTGTAATGCTCTCAAGGTTACAAACACTTTACATGGTATCTGACAACAAGTATGACCATGTATAATGAAAAAACAAAAATGATAGATGGAATTATAGCGTGCAGCAGTATATGAGATGCAATGAAAGGGGATTTCTGAACATCATGGAAATTCAGAAGCTATATCTTATAATGTGCATTATAGTTGAATTGAAGTATTACTGTTAGTCTGTCCAACAGTCAGATTTTTTATAAAAAGCAATCAGGTTTTACATTATGATAACATGTCCTGGTATAAGATCAGCTTGCATTACCTTAAGTCAGTATCAACTTTAGCTGCACTCACTCACATGCTGAAATGAAATCCAACAATAAACGTGTGCAACGTCAAATGTTATTAATAAATTGCTGTATTTTACAAATTTTCAAAACATGACATTGGCACAATGAATTAAAACGCACTGTGTTGCATAGAAAAACAACAAAACAGAAAGCCTTAATACATGTAATAATATACTCAACATATGAACACAAACAGCATTTACACTACAAAAGTCTGGAATAATTAAGATTTTTATTTTATGTTTATGAAGAAAGTATTTTATTCTCAACAAGCCTGCATTTAGTTGATCAGAATGCCAAACAATTATCATATTAGAATGATTTCTCAAAAATCACGTGACACTAAAGACCAGAGTAATAGCTGCAGAATATTCAGGTTTACCATACAATTAATAAGTTACATTTCAAAATGTATAAAAATATAAAAACATTATTTTTAAGTTGTAATAATATGTCAATATTACTGTATTTCTGCTGAAATAAATGCAGCCTTAGTGAGCATAATATACTTTTTTTTTTTTCAAAAACATTTTTATACAAATATATTCTACAATAAATATGAATAGAATGACTAAACATTTAGATGTCTGAGTTTCGTTTTGGCCACCAGTAAAAAAAAAAAAAAAATCAAGAAATATGAAATTTATAAAAAAAAAAAAAAAAAAATCTTAACCCTAAATCGTAATTTACAATCTACAATACATGAGCTGTGAATCTGCATGGAATTTCATAATGCCCTCAGAACATGCTTGCTCTGTTCAGCAGTTTTAGTTTAGTCATAAAGACAAAGTACATGAAAGATACCGTGGTGAAAATGTTCTTTAGTATGTAGAGCACAGGGGTAACGTACCCGAAAACAGCCAATAGGCATATACGCACCACCAGGAAGGGCAAATCTTGGGTGAGGACACTTGATGAAGCAAGCAAAGGACTGCCTGGAGTTATAACAACACGCAGGATGGACAGATAAGCCAGTATGTATATGGGAAACACCCATGCTGAGTAATACACCGAATCAGTCCCGGCCACCCTCACCATTTCCACGGTGTCAAACCAAAACATGAAGGTGGCCACAAAGAGGTCATGCCGAGAGTCTCGAATCCAGACAAATTTAAACGGACCTGAGTAAGAATGAGAGGAGTAGAGATATGCTGTGCTGCTGGTACGAGAGGTGCCGCCTTCATCTACATCCCTCCAACGTCCTGATAGTGTCCCATTCCTGACCGGCGACCTTGGAGACGCATCGACGTCCCGTCCGTTGGCCTGCAGCTGTCCGGACACGGATGTCACCTGCTCCATGTGAGTCAACACTGGGCCTGGCATCTCAAAATCCAACTCTGATCCACTTGCTTTTTTTAAAAAAGAGGATAAAAATAGAGCACAACTTAGATGGACAGATCATTTAATTGGACAAGTTTATCGGCAGTTATCTCTTACCCTGTCCCGTCAGGCGAAGAGGGCGAATTTTCTCCACTATGTCCACACAAATGAGGGAGAACAAGACCAGAGAGACCGGGAGCTCAGTGAAGCGGTCACACTTAACACCAGCATCAACTTGAACCTGCACAACCATAAATAGACCAGAGGGTTGCAGAGAGAACAAAGAGTCATGAGCAAAAAGCTTTTTATCGTCCTCAAGAGAAAAATGAGGTGAAAGACTGAAAATGGAAGCAGTTTTGGATGCATCACCAAAAACTAACTACACGAAAACTGCTAAACTGGACCAATGTGGAGTCATATCTTCACCAGTCAAAAACCAAGAGAACCCTTTTCAAAACTGGTAATACATTGACAGTTGGCTGTAAAACAGATCTATTCACATTCCACAGTCTATAATACCCCATCTTTGGGTTAATAGAAAATCTGCTGGTCTACAGTGAGTTACTGAGTACCTCAGAGTGAATCTGTTTACGAAAGGTTTCTGATGTCTTGATGAGCCCTACGGTTTTTATTACAGTTTCTATTACGGACATCATTCTGAAAGTAAGATTACAAATGATCAGTATATGGTATATAAACATTCAAATGGATACATTTTCAAAATTCAATGATCCAAAAGAGTATGAAGTGCCATTAGGAACCTGTAAATAATGGTTCTTGGTAGTAATATAGATTTTAATAATCATGAAGTGCTCAGTCATATGGTAGATTCCTAGTGAGATGGAATAATGCATTACCTTTGAGCTGGCTATGATTATAGCAAAGCATGGTAAAGCGCTGAGGATCACGTATCCAAGTGTAACAGGTCTCCTGCATTAGAAATAAGAGCGTTTTCATTGATGAACATGATAAGCATCACAAACTAAGAAACATAGTTTAGAAATTATGAGCATAATTTCTTATAAAATGGGCTTATAATGCAACTTGAGTTTATAGTTGATCAATAAATTTGTAGACAATTTATTAGACATGCTTAAATTAATTTGAAAATATTTGAGTATTTTCTCACATAGTTCTTCTATAGTTGAATAGAGCGATTCACATTGAACCATTAAAGTCAAAGGAATGGTGTAGTAACCAGTCACAAGACATGCATTTCCACTAATATGAAAATTGCAACTAATGCTGATTTTAATTATGAATAATGAGAGTTCATGGATCATCTACTCTTATAAAACAGTGGCAGCATAGAAAACGGTTTAGTACTCACCAGTTGGTCACTTCTGAGAAGCGATTTGTCTTGAGGGTGAAGTACTTCAAAGGAACCCACACAAACAGGGTTACAGACGCCACATAGGCCACCGAGGCCGCCACCACCAGCCAGTAGGCAGTGACACTAGCCTTCACAATACGAATGACAGATGCAAAGCGCTCCATTACTACAAACACAGGAATACAGAGACATGCGAACTGCAGAAGCTCATAAAGGATGAGTTTGACAGTCTTTCCAGAGAGCATCTTGACACTATGAGTTTTCAGTAAATTCCTCTATGAGTGAGCCGTCACTGAATGCATCTCTCACAACTCTGAATGACTGAACGCTCTGGACTCTGTACACTGCTGCTGCTTACACTGCATTCTTACAGGTGCTCTTTTACTGCCACAGTAATGAAGCAGTCACGATTCTCTTTTTATGGAGTTACAGGAGCAAAAAGTATCAGTATGATTTTGATTTTTGAAATAAGTTTCTTATGGTCACCAAGGCTGAATTTATTTGATTAAAAACACATTAAAGCTGCAGTAGGTAACTTTTGTAAAAATATATTTTTTACATATTTGTTAAACCTGTCATTATGTCCTGACAGTAGAATATGAGACAGATAATCTGTGAAAAAATCAAGCTCCTCTGGCTCCTCCCAGTGGTCCTATTGCCATTTGCAGAAAATACGTCGCTCCCGGTAAGAAACAACCAATCAGAGCTGCGGTCCGTAACTTTGTTTGTGTTCAAAATGTAGAAAAATGTATATAATAAGCGAGTACACCATGAATCCATTTTCCAAACCGTGTTTTTAGCCTGTCCTGAATCACTAGGGTGCACCTATAATAAGTGTTTATATTCACACTATTTTAGATTGCTTCGGGGGTACCGCGGCGGAGTAAACCAGTACCTTTGTGATTCTTCATAGACATAAACAGAGAGAAGTAGTTCCGGCTACAATGTTCTTCCGCAAGACGTAAGCAGTTCTGTTTATTAACCGCCTGAGCGTCAAAAGTTACCGACTGCAGCTTTAAAACAGTAAAATTGCTAAGTCGAATAAATTATGAAATAGTTCTCTCTCTCTCTCTCTCTCTCTATACATAGTTTATAACAAAGCTGAATATTCAGCAGCTATGCTGTAGTTTTCAGTGTCACATCATCCCTCAAAAATCATTCTAATGTGCTGATTTGATGCTCAAAAACATTTCTTACTATTATTAATGTTGAAAATAGATGTGCTGCTTAACTTCTTTGAGGTTTACTTTTTTCGAGACTGATAGTTCTTTTCGTTTCAATTATGGAAAAATAAACAGTTCAAAAGAACAGCATTTATTTATTTTTTATACATAAACTGTAATCTTTGATTACCGGTAATTTAATGCATCCCTGCTAATAAAAGTACTGATTTCTTTATATATATATATATATATATAAAACATTCTGACCACAAACTTGAGTGGTAGCATATATAATTTTGAAGCTGATAAATTCTTCTTTCGAATAAAACTTTTGTTTTTACTCGTTGGATGTATTATTAAAACTTTATTATCTTGCTGTTATTATTAATAATAATCAGCAATTACCAAGTCTATTTTGTTTTGTTAAATATGCACACCTGCAGCATTCAGAATTTGTATGATTTTTTTTTTGTTTATTAAAATTTTTACAGTGAAACTACTAACACACCTCCACCGGTCTACCAGAGCAAAGTGATGCATAAACATGAGACACAACATGTGCTGTACATTTGACCTAGTTTTATTGTGAATGCTAATAATTAAGATGATTAAAATAGTACATACAAACAACGGGGTACATAGAACTGATACACCAAAAACAGTCATTTTCCTGTGGATAAGGCTGACGTAAGGATTATCATCTTCGTGTGCAAATGCTAAGGTGTTACATTAGAACTGGCCCATGGTCCCAATTTCCCAGAATGTTCTCTATGAAACGTCAACAACTACTCTGATAACACTGGAGCGACACAGAGACAGAGATGTGGGGTAGTGCCTTGGTTTAGAGTAGGATATGCAAATGAACGGAGGAGTCTGCTCTCTTTTGTGTCAGTCTAAGCCCCTGGCCAAGGGATTAGTTCAATCATTCCACGTGCTACAGATCATTTACACATGATCATTCATTCCCAGGGGATACGGAGAGTTTGAAAAATTCCAAGCCAAGTATCTCTGTCGCTTATTTTGAAATGGCTATGGAAAAGGGTTCGAGTGCAGGGTCAATGGCATTCAGGTTCTTCTTCGAGGGTGGAGGAAACGTGTTTTAATGGACACATCTGAAATGAGGGTAATGAAAAGGGTCAATTAAAAGTGCATGGTGTGGAGCAGCATTACTCCTCAACTTCCCATCTGCCCTTTCTACAGAAGAAGCAGCTGCTTTGAACGTCACGCTCTAAAGACAGAAGTGAGCTCTCGTATATACACATCTGCACACAGGCAGAATATTACATCCTTCTATTAAAGTACTGTCAATTAAAACAGCAAAATGACAATCAAAATATAAATAAAATGCACTAAAAACATCTGATCTTCTTAACACTGAAAATTGAGCTTAGAGACATCGGGCTGATGGGTAACTGTCAAGACAATGGCAGTGTTTCGCTACATGGTTCTGGAGGAGAGGTGAGATGACTTGAGGGCCTGAACATGCTCCTTCTCTCACACACACACACATACACACACACACAAACTCTCATAGAGATGAGAAATTAAAATGATGACGTAACCTCCCCTTCAGGACCTGTTGTGACAAACACTGGACTATTGAGACCTACATAGGTACGGAAACGTATGTACAACACAAGCATGCTGTGTGTTTTCTTGTAAGAAACGTCCAGTTAATTATTACTATAATGACGCTGCCAAATAAACCATATAACTTAGCATTCCTCATCACCTTCAACAAAATGTTCTTATAAAAGAGACCAAAGAAGTATGAGATGGATCAGAACCGCTCTGTGAGAACACCACCGGTTAGTAGTCAATAATCGGCACATCCTGTAGTGATCAGAATCAGTGTTTGTTTGTAGTGTCTTGGAGATATCTTTGTGTGAGCTGAAGGCTCCTTGTTTCTGAGTGTAAGTGTGTGTATGTATGTGTTTGTATGAGTCTCTAGGGGTCCTATAAGAGGGCTTTCTCAGGGTAAGGGGTCTGTTGGTTGTCTGCAGGGGCAGGGAGGCTCTGGGTGGAGGGCCCGGTGTAGCCGGGGGTCTGGCTCATGGCCACTTGAGCACCGGCTGGGGTCTGGTAGGACTGGACGTCAGCTGGAGGCATGCTGCCAGGGGGTGGGCTGTAGACTGGAGGCTGGCCCATGTACATATGGACATCACTGAGACACAGATCAAATAATACATGCATTTATTTCAACATAATTATACAAATATAATAATAATTATCCCACCACCAGTAATACATTAATAATAACAATAAGTTGTTAAATAAAATTATAAAGCCTTATTTTTATTATTTTAATAATAATAATAATATTATTAAATATTTAATCTAATCATACAAACATTATTATTATTATTAATGCATACTGCTAATTTTTATTATTGTTAACTTAACTTGTTTATTATTAATAATATCAACAAAATATTAAATATTTTATCTAATTATACTAAAACATAAAAATTATGGCATCAATACATTATTATAACTTTGATCACTTATTTGATTTATTATTATTATTATCATCATCAATACTATCACTATAAATGAACAGATACAACTTCAATAGTGATCAATAATTTAAGTAATGAATTGCTTATAATAAATGATTATATTTTTATATTTTATTAATTCATAGATCTAGCTTTTTAAAATAAGAATAACTACTAATACTAATACTAATATTAATAATAATACTGATAACAACAGAATCATGCAAACATTTTTAAATATACTACAATTATTTTATTTGTGTAATATAGTAAAGTGGGATTACGTGGGAGCCGGCTGCCCGGCCATTGGTGTTCCTGTTTGGTTCATTGCAGAGAGCTGCTCCATCGGGACATTGTATCCTGGAACTGCTGTGCTGCCCATTGCATACTGCCCTCCAGTGGGCTGGCCAGGATACACCTGAAAATAAAACAGAGACATATCCTAATATATCACTACCAAAACAATCACCAACAAACAGCCATAATAGCAGTTTAAATCATATCTAGCAAACGAACAACATACACAGTTTGTCAGACTCTCACCTGTTGGGAAGCGTTTGGGGTCTGCTGCATGTAGTATTGCTGGCTCTGTAGTTTGGCATACATAGCATATACTGGGTCTTCATTCATTAGATTAGCATAGAGAGACAGCGCTTCCATGACCTTCACGTTCAGTTCAGACAGCTCCGAGTGTTTTCTGAAAACAAACACGGCAGATTTATTACACATGAGATCTATATGGCATGACGTGTGCATTTGTCTCATTGGACTTCATTCACTAAAAAGAATTGGAGGTTTGTTTACTGGCATTGCTAGATTTATGGAAGGATGGATTTGCATTAAATTTGTTTTAGATAGGAATTTTTGAATACCTGTCAATGTCCTCCAACTTCTGGTCAATGAGAGGACCCATCTGGTTGCAAGCAGCTAATTGGGAGAAGAGGAACATCTATGAATCAATGACTTAATCTTTTCAACAGAATCAACATGTGAATCTGTTTTATACTCACCCTCCAACTGCAGGAGTTCACAGGTGTCTGACTGGTCATCTGTTGGATCTGCACTCTGGATCATCTGAAGCAGCTGGTCCATTTTCTCCTGCAGAACATTGCAAAGACATTACAGACTAGACTGCATGACACTTTCTTGAGAGCTGCTACATGTATGACTAATTCGAAACACAGTTCTCCACCGGGAGCATCTGACGTCTTCAAAGGGAAAGAGTGAAAAGTGGAGCATTCATTTCACTATGCTATTTCATGTGCTTTGTAGTTGTAAGGGTTGTGTATGAGAGGAATACAGTGCCAAATAGTGTGAGAAATATGTAGCCTCACCTCATCGATGTAGACAGGCTCTGGCTCCGGTTCAATCGTCTCTACCTGGACGTCTTCACTGAACTGCACTGTCTTCTTCTCGGTTTTCACTTAGGAAAGAAAAATATCAAAGATGATATAATCCAAAAATCCAAGAAATATAATCCAGAAATCCAAAAGGATATTGTTTTGACAATGCACACTAGGCTCTGAAAGTCAGAGACCACGCTGAAAATATGGTAATTGAAAATAACTGAATCCTGTAAATGAACAAAAACTGACATTTGGAAGATTTTGGATTTCAAAAAAAGGGTTTTGTGACATTAATCCTGTCAATTCCTAGGTACAGATCAAGATGCTCTTTGGATCATTCTCCAATCATGCTGGCATGACTGCTTGGCATGATAAAGCAAAAGACTGACATAAAATTTTAAATTGACCTCATGTGGAAAATCATAAGAATGCACATAATTTATTAAAAATAAATAATAATAATAATAAAAATTCTCCAGTGGTCTATGATGTCTTTGGACTCCAATGTAGTCACAGTTTTTTATTTATGTACACTACTGTTCAAAAGTTTTTTTTTAATGATGGTTTCCAATGCTCAGTAAGGCCTGGTTCACACGGGACGATTTTAAAATTGTCGGCCGATTTTCCAAACCTGAGAGACCCCACACACGGCGATAAAAAAATCACGGGTCTAACAGTTTTGGTCGTTCAGTGTGTGGTGTGCAGCCACACGGCAAAATCAACACATCACACACAAATCGATTTGACTCCCGAGCATTCCCAGGTCAGACGGGAAATCTCGCAAAATCCCTCGAGATCAAACATGACTTCAGAGTAAACAATCATGGCGGACCAAGAGCATGCAGTGGCCATTGTGCTTTGTTTTTAACGGAAAAAAAAGACAACGCGAGCATGGACTATACTTGCTACATCATGATATGGAGGAAAGTTGTTGTTTTATCTCATAGAAATGTTGTTACGTACTACACAGATTAATAACCGTGGAAATAAACGTTCATATATTCGTTTCCATGTACTCTGGTGGACTGCAGTTGTGGATGTAGTTATGCCCATCGACTTTATTTGTATTTGTTATATTTTATACGCAGGCTGTTTTGATTTTGTTTCCCGGTATTTCCTCACCGCCTCATCACCTCGCTTTCTGATTGTCTACACGCTACAGTCCACAGGCTGCGTGATTGTTTGTCCTCGGGGGACACCACACACGAGAAGAATCGGGCCAAATAAATCCAACATGTTGGATATCCCCGATTTGAGACCGGAGTGGTCCTGATGTTCTTCCGAGCAGAGGAGAGCAGTCTTAACACACCACACACGGCAGGAATATTTGATCAGATTATTTTACGATAATCGGAGCATCCTAAGATTGTCGGAAGGGGTGAATCGGGGCTAAAATCGGCCTAATTATCCTGCCGTGTGAACCAGCCTTAAGGCTGCATTTATTTGATAAAAAAAAAAAATACAACAAAAGCAGCAATATTGTGAATACTTATTCAAACTCAAAATATCTATTTTAATATATTTTTTAAAAATTGTTTATTTCTGTGATGGCAAAGCTGCATTTTTATCAGTCAATTTAGTGTCACATGATCTTTCAGAAATCAGTCAAATATGCTGATTTACTGCTCAACTTAATGTTTATTATAACCATGCTTGTAAAAATAATTTAAATGGATGGTAAAGTGAGAAGAGAAAAACTATTGTGCAACAGTCAGAAAGATGACTTTAAGGGGCTGCAGACCGACAGGTGGAAAAGAGTAGATGACAGCTTTACTTACTCATCTCAGGCTCTGCTGTCAGGTCCGCTGTCACAAAGTTTGACGGAAAGAGTCCAACACCCTGATACGTCTCACCCTTCCACCAATTAGGGTCACTGTGAGAGAAGAGATGCTAAAGCACCCTCCTGCTAACTGTCATTTAAAAAATAACTCTTTGGCTGTGTTTGGAATCATTCATTCAATCTCTACAGAGATCTGAAGGTCTACTAACCTCCTCACACAACTTCTGTTTCATAGTCATCATGTGTAGCTTAGCAACCAAACTGACCAAAGTGGAAACAAGCCTTCCAAACAGAACAAAAACGACCAATGTGTAGTGAATATCATACAAAGGGAATGATTTCAAACACAGCCTGTGAGAGAAATTCACTGTGACCATCAGTGAACAGAACCAGACTCACCTGTCATCCAGGATGGTGATGATCTCGCCGGATTTAAAGGTGAGCTCGTTGTCCTCGGCTGCCTCGAAGTCATAGATGGCCCTGACCTTTCTGCCTTCAGCCTTGTGAGATGTGAGGAGGCTGCTGGTGCTCGGGTAGAGGCCAGACAGAGAGACCTGGGGCTGCCGCTGGTCCTTCAGAGACAGTTCGATCGCTGAGAAAGGGACAGAGACAGAGATCTAGCTTTCTTCAAGATGAGTTATTGCAGACTTAGCTTCACATATTTGCACCCACCTTTAGCAATGTCTTCTTCTTCTTTCTTGTTGGTTGATGTTGCAGGGTCTTTAGCTACCAGTGCAGGGCTGGCTTTAGCCTGTTCTGCTGCCTGAACAAATAAAGTTAAACATATTATTACTTAAACAATATCATACACATTTTTTCGCCTTATGAGAAGAGTCACATAACAGAAGGTAACATAACGGCTATTCAACACTCAATATATTACACAGTCTGCATATAATGGAAAAAAGGAAATGAAAAGAAAATTGAAAGAGAGAATTAAATAATAAAATGATAAGAATAACAGCCACATATATTTATTATATATAAATATATCAATTCAAATGTTTGGCATCAGTAAGATTAAAAAAAAAAAAAATTGTAACGCAAGTCATATGTTTATTAAGCTTTTATATAAACAGTAAAACAGTAATATTATATCTTAAAATTACAGTTTTCTACTTGAACACTTTACTTTTAAAGGTCCAATTCTCGCTATTGAACAAACCATTAACTACGACCCTTACCTCATTAAACTTCTAATTTGCTGCTTATTAATAGTTAGTAAGGTAGCTGTTAAGTTTAGGTATTGGTGATTAGGGATGTAGAATATGGTCATACAGAATATGTGCTTTATATGTACTAATAAATAGTCAATATGTTAGTAATAGGCATGCTAATAAGCAACTAGTTCCTAGTGAGTATTGGTTCCTATACTAAAGTGTTACCATATTTTGTATTATTTTATGATGTAATTTAGTCATGTGATGTCAAAGCAACTTTAGCTTAAGATTTTTGTGAAAACCATGATATATTTTTAGGATTATTTTATTAGAAGAATGTTTGAACATTTATTTGATATCTTTATCATTTATTTGAAATATAAATATATTTTATAACATTATAAATGTATTTACTCTTACTTTTGATCAATTTTATGCATCTTTGCTAGCTATATATATATATATATATATATATTATGATGGCTAGCCAACTATTAATTTGATTTAATAGTAAAAATAAATTATCTAAAAAAAAACAAAAAACTTACTGACTCCAAACTTTTGACCTCAATGTAAGGCTTTCTTTTAAACATTTCCTTTAATATCATGTTGTGCATGTTTTATGTGCTAAAGTCTGAGATTTGGCTTTTAAACTGAAGCTGCACTCCTTACACACATTTAATCACTTAGAGATAACTACAGCATTTTACATAATCCAGTGAACAGGCAGATCTGTGCAGTGGGGGTCTGGATCGGGCTGCTCACCTGAGAGCCCACGGCGGGGAAGATGACGCCCTGTTCTCTGAGGTTCTTGATCATGGCCGATATGAGGCTGAGCTGGGGGTCATTACGGAAATCCTCAGCCCATTCCACCATCAGAGCCTTCAGCTTCTCACACACTTTTGGGTGTCCCTTTAAAAGAAAAGACAAAACATCAGTCATTAACTGCTGGACGAAGCAATTAAAGCATGCAGTGTTTCTACAAACAAAATGAAAAACATACCTTATTTAGCACGTTGCTAACTTCACTAGCAAATTCCCTGGAACAAACCTCTAAATGGAATATTTTTCCACAGTTTGACACACACGCACCTAGAAGCTATGGAGGAGAAAACACTCATTTGATTCTTGATGGCTCATTAATGGCTTCTGATGTTTGCATACTTGAGAATGAAGCATTATTTCTCCTCATCCAGTGGAAAGCATTAAGAAACATTTGCCTTACCGTCAATGCTTGCATGGCAACATGCGGATCCTTGTGATTAACTCTCCTCATTATAGATCGCAGGCATTCTTTAGGCCTTCAGAAGACAAGCAATAAGATTTAACCTTTTAATCACCCATTTATCTAAAAGACATTCACAAAAAAAATCCAGAATGCTCATTGGCTAACCCAGTGCGAGACTGTCCAATCTTGTCACAAATGTCCAAAATGAGGCCCCAGTCCTCAGCTGTGTTCAACTCACTTGTCGCTTTCTCTGCAAAAGAATAATGATAAATATTTCCTGTGATTTTGATTTCTGTGATTTGTCCTGTGATTCAGTTGCATAACATTCATTTGCAAATTAATTAATGTGTATCTGTGAAAGGCCACAGGGTCTGTTACACCTAATTATAGAAACCAGAGTCAGAAATAACCAGTGCCTAAGAAAACAAATGCCAAAAAAAAAAAAGAAAGAAAAGCCCCAGGTTATACAGGAATAATAACGGGTTATAGTTGGGATATATCTATAAAATGTTTGGTATGTTTTACTTTTTTTCATGTTTTTAAAGTCTCATTATCATCAAGGCTGAATTTGTGTATTTAAAAAAATAGGTTAAAAAAAATTATAATAATAAAAATATCTCAATTTTGTGCTCAAGAAACATTTCTTATTATCAATAATGAAAATGCTGTTAATATTTAGTGGGAACTGTGATACAAAGTTTACAAAAATTATAATTTGAATTTCAAATCATTTGTACAATTATATGCCACTATATATTTTATATGAAACTCTATTTACAGCAACTTTTATTATTGTACTTTTTAAATTTAAATGCAACTAAATCAACAAGCATAATTGTTTAAATCCCCATGAAAATCAATTCCAGCCCAGGCAGCAAATATTTCCCCCCCACACACACACACAAAAGTTAATTTATGACAGAACCAATTCCGCTGTTTAGAGAAGGTTAACCAATGACCTGCATTTGTTGTGAGATTCTGTTTGTCAATCTAGCAAGCTGTCAAATAGAGGACAGAGGTCAGCCAAAACAAAAACACAATGGCCTGTTCTAGTACAGAAACACCCCTAAAATACATTTTATAATAAACAAAACCAGCTAGGAGACTAATTCTGCACAGACACTTCTTCTATGCCTTCAGACCAGCTCAAACATTGACAATCTGCAGCTACTGTACATCACTCCAGCAGTCACTGCCAAAATCTGACATTGCCCACATCTGCAAAGTAGGAACATTTTCAGATCAATTCATATGTTCAAAAATGTTCTACCAAATTTTCACGCGCTTCCTAAAATGCATGCATTTATATTATAAACCGCGCACAGGCTGCTTTCCCCAGCAAAACTATTATCCGCAGGCTCATAATACTATAATGATATAGCCTAGACAATACAACACTGTAATCTTAATGAAGGCCTGTTATAAAGAATACATTTGTGCAGTTGGATTAAAAAATCAGTCAACAAAACAAACGCGGCTAATAATATATCAAATGAACAGCTGGGGACATTTGCAGCGTCACTGTGTGAACCGTTATCTCCGGTCGAGGATGAATTAAACCGTTAAGATTGAGTGAGGTGGCTCAAATCATCTGAAGTTGACTGCAAAGCGCCTGTATTTACTCAATAGTGCACTGCCAGTGCCACACAAATAGAGAAAATAAGCTTTTGATCGCTAGTCAGTCGCTGCTTCTTTAGCTACAAACTTGGCTAGCCATCAGGCTAATAACATGTTAAGCTCTCTAGCTGTGAAACTGTTGTCATTAATGCCTACGTTAAAAGTTTCGGGTTTAACCACTAATGGGAATTATTAAATCAATGGAATGCCTTTCCGAAATTCACATAAATAGTTGTAGTGATTTCGAAAAGATACAAAAAGCCGGTGGGTTGCTAAGAACAACAAAAGACAGAGATGAGCTCCGTTAGCTCGCCTGCTAAGTGCTAACATGACATCTCAAACTTACCAACATCTTGATCAAAGGGATTTGAATTGAAGAGAGGCATGGCCGAGATATACACGCGACGAAATCTAAGCTCGATCCTCTTCTTGTTCTTCTCCCTGTCAGCACTTGTTAAGAAGTGAATTAATAAACATAATAAGATAGAAACTACACTTAGTGTTGCTGATGGGATCCTCTCCTCAGTCACTTACTCGCAGCTCGAAAGCGGTGCATTCTGGGTAACAGAGCTATTGCTGGTGTGTGCACATACCACACCGTTAAAACACACAAACAGCTGGGCATATCCAAATAAACATGAGCGGGATGTAAACGAGATGTTTGTTATTCGACACTGGAGTCTGTTAGTCGGATAGTGTAAATGATGACTTTGTGAAGGTTAGGGAAATACAGCTAATAAATCATATGACTTAATCACATGGTAGACCCTATCTGACTCAGCAGTCACAAGATGATGTGGACATTTTTATTTTATTTATTTGCTTTGTCTTATTGGACGCTTAGTTAAAATATGAAATTGCGTCTTTTATGATAGGGTAAGACCAGTTGTTAAGAGCTATATAAGAGGAAAAATTTAAATTACAAATGGGTTTTCTCTAGCAGTGGAAAAAATCTGAAATCTTTTAAAATAAATATTTTGACATTGTTTTGGGGTAAACTAGTAAATAATAATCAATAAACAAATAAGTAAACTCAATAAAATCACACTGACCTACCTGACAAGGGAATTTTCTTTAAATGTAGCATAGGAATACATTATAAAATTAAAAATGTAAATATATAGCTTACATATTTAATATGTATATAATGTAAATTATTTACAAATGTTTTCTAATTTATTTACTATATATATATTTTTTTATTGTAAGGCTTATTTGACCAAAACACAGCTTAAAACAATAATATTTCTAAATACTATTAATTTAAATTAATATTTTCTAGTATATTTATAGTAAGATGTAATTCATTTAAAATATATTGTATATTTATAGTATAAATAGTATATTTTTAATGTTATTTATTCCTCTGATAACGACAAATTAATAATATGTTTATAAATAAATGTAATATATAATAATAATTGTTTCTTGAGCACCAGATCAGCATATTAAGATGATTTCTAAAGTGATCCTTTGCATCAAAAGAATAAATTACATTTTAAAATAAATTCAAATAGAAAGACGTTTTTTCAAATTGTAAACATATTTCATAACATTGTTGTTTTTACTGTATTTTTGATCAATTAAACTCACTCTTTGTGAGCATATGAAACTTTTTTTTAATCATAATTTATCATAATTAGTGTGGCCATATGTGCTGTTAAAACAGGACACGTCCTGGTCAGGATTTTAATATTCCATAAAACATCAGAGTCCCATACAAATGCCCAGTATGGTCAGCCTAATCATAATACATACATGTATACAGTATTTCTGACAAGTACTGTGTATAGTTGCAAAACAATCTATGTTGCATTATTGTGTTACATATAGGACATTCCACAATTAAACATTTATCAAAAGGATTTCAACATAAAGCATATTGAAAAATACCAACTATATTTTATTTCAGATAAAAACATGGTCTTTGATGATAACTACATACATGTACATGTATTCAAATACACAACTATTTTATACATAGCTACTGCATAATCAAATATTTGAAAAAGGTATTTATAAAATCACATTAATGATGTCCAAGGTGTAAAACTCTGGTGTGAACAAATTCTGGATTATAGTCATTAAAACATATCAACATATTAATTGTAGCTTTACGGTTGGCTGTTAAAAGCTTTATTTTCATTAAAGCAGCTACAAAGCTTTATTGTATTGCACTGGAATAATGTGGCATCAGCTTTGTTAATGACACAGGTAAAACAGGTATTTACAATTACATGATTACAATACATTACAGCGTTTTCACTTATCTAAACATTAACGTGACTGGTGATCAGTGTATTGTATAGTTTGCAGTCTTCTTCATGTCTGTCACATGTGACTCTCTGGGGAAAGCGATCGTTCGTGCTTTATGAGAGGATACTGTGACAGAAGTCTTCTGAACTGTCTCTGTGATTGTCTTATCCAATATGCTCTGTTCATTCACAACAGGTGCTATAAAACGGGAACTTTGGCTGTGAATAATGGAGAAAAGACTGCAATGAATGAAATGAACTCGAGCACAGCAAACAGATAACTCTTTTCAACCAAAAGAAGCTAAAAAATGTTTGCAAGAAAGAAGAATTTGAACTTACATTCATTCATTCGTTCGCAAATGAAACCAATGTGTTCTGTGCAGAAAAAGTCGTTCCAACTGCCCTCATATATTAGGCCGGCACAGTCCTCCCCAACCTCGTGACCATGGCTCCAGTTATCAGGCTGTCCAGGCTTCCATTTCCTTTCAATTAAAATCAGACAAGACTAATGGGGAATGCTTCCTCACACTGCCATCTACTCATTATATTACTGAGGATCCTCAATATAATGGAATATGTTATACACTGCATATGTATTATGTATTTCAGTTAATCACTCACGTGTAGTTGGGCAGGCTCCCCATCCACCCATCTCCAGATGTTTTCCTCTGCTCTGTCAGTGAGGCCCAGCCAAAAAGAAGCCCTTTCCAGAAATCTGCCTCTTTATCCATAGCTGTGATAGATAATAAAGTAGGCATTGTATAGAGTAATGTTAGGTTTAAAACTCAAGAGTCGTAACAAGATGCCCACAAGGCTATCTGTTACGACACACTGCAAAACTGCAAACTGTTTTAATAAAGTTAATTCTGTTTAAGACCATTACATATTTGATAATAGTATCTAGGATTTACCTGCTCATCTTCATCATTAATAATCAGCATAGTTGAACTCTTGTTGCTGCATCTTTCCATCGTGTCATTAAAGTCCAGCATCTCTGATGAGAAGTAGTAACACGAGTCTCTGAAGCTCTTCCACTGAGGTGGGCACCCTAAGATGATAAAAAGAACACACTTAATGTGTAAGTAGTAAAACAATGCAAACGGGGAAAAAATTAGTTTTAAGTAGAAACCTCAGCAAAAAACATATATTTAACCCCCCCCCAAACACGATTTTTACTGGAAGACCACCACGAAATTGCTATCCGCTTGTTAAGTGGTTGACGTAATGTGTCTAACGAATGCACCAATGGATGCTGTTTCCAGGTTCAAGCCTCAACTCATTTCACTTAAGAATACTATCTCAGTCTTTTATGAGCACCGTTCATTCATGTTAAACATTTAAACTAAACGTTTTCAAACTTACGGTTGTACATTACAGTCTCTGTGCTCTCAGTGTCCCAAACACAAATAAGTTATATAATTATTTATTTATATTTTCATTGTCTGGCTATCTGGGATTTCATTAAGGAGTTAAAGTTTTTTGTAATAAAATATCACATTTTGAGTGTATATAAGCACTGTTTTGTTGATATTAAAAACATTCATTATTACATAAAAACCAAATGATTTTCTACTGGTATTGACTATAATAAATGGCCCTGTGTTGAGTGTATGTCAGTAGTTCTCAAACCTGGGGTACGAAGTAGAGCCCTGCATGGGCCTCAAATTTAGGGCAGAGATGCTAGGGCCCGAGCCTGGCCCGTGTCCGAAAGTTTATAAGAATTACCGCCCGAGCACACCTTTTCACCTGTATACTAAAACAGCTAATACTACTGTTTCAGCTATTAAAAATAGTTCAGTTTTGTATGTAATGGCAAAATGATTATATTTCGTTTCGTTTTAAGTTAATTTAGAAGAACGTTTGGAGCATTTTTTTGTTCATCATATATACATTTTGTTTTTTAAGTAATGAACAAGCAGCCAGCGACAGACAATGAGCAGATCATATATGTTTGATCAATTCAGCCTTCTCAAATTATCTTAACTTGCCTAAAATAAATCTATAGATATACCAAAATAGTTGAAGCATATAACAATGTTTAAAGGACCAGGATGATCACTTGCATGTTTTCCGTGAATATGGCTTCATTTTTGCTCATAAGGTAAAAGTAATTTATCATTCGTAACTGTAAAGGTTCACTTTTATTTTTGTTCACTTACAATATGAACAAAACATTGTGCTTTTATAAAATAAAGAAAAGAAACATGATGTGCTTTGAATAAAAGCCTCACAGACAGAAATATATCTATAGAAAGCTTTAAATTAGTAATTAAGGAAATAAAACTTATTGAAGACAAAAACTATTTCATTATAATCATAATCCGTAAAGATGCAAATCTTAAAGGTGCGTCTAATGAGGAGATGCTCATTAGACATGCTCCAACTTCTCCCTGATGCTCTGCATTGTCAAATGTCACCTGTATGCTAATGCATGTGTGTATATGCTTTGCGTATTGTGTAGGTGATGTATAATATTTATAATATAATCATTATAACAGTATATTATAACATACAGTAGCCTATGTGTGCTGAATATGGGGACAATAAAATGAGAGAAGCTAAATAAACATGAGCCTGGCCCGAATGGACTCACCCAACGGGCTTGCAGACCTCTAGGGAAAGGTAAGCAAATGTTAAAAGATTGAGACCCACTAGTGTATGTGAACAGTGAGTATAAGAAAAGCTGGTACCTGGTGTACTTGTAGGGGGTGGCGCTACCTGGCGGTTGACAAAGCCTTGTGGATCTGCCGGGGCCACAACTACTTGTGCAGGGAGTCCAGGTGATCCAGGTGGTCCAGGAGGTCCAGGTGGGCCTACGGGCCCACGAGGCCCTTCTAGTCCTGCAGGCCCAGCTGGCCCTCTGAGTCCTTGCGGCCCTTGTGGCCCTTGAGGACCTGTCTGACCATCTCTTCCAGGCAGCCCAGGTATACCAGGGTCACCTTTCTCTCCCGAAGGCCCCGCCCTGCCCCCAGATCCTCGTGAACCCTTTTGCCCAGGGCTTCCTCTTGAACCGGGTAGCCCTTTCATTCCTGGTACACCAGGAGGCCCTGCTGGACCCTTTCTCCTTTAGGCCCAGCAACACCAGGTGCTCCCTTTTCACCATTTTCACCTTTCTGGCCAGCTTTGCCAGGTGGCCCCTGGGACCCTTTGTCTCCCGAGGTCCTCTTGGACCAGGAGGACCTGAAATTATGAAACAAAGAAATGAACTCCCACTCTTCTAAAACCATAAAATTCTGGTAGTGAAATGAGTTATTAGGGTATATTCAGAAATGTTAATATTTAGAAAGTGTTACAATTTTAAAGAGGTCACTCATCCATTTAGCCTGACGACACCCACAGTGACCACACAGCCATGGTTTGTTGCAAATTATAGCTCAAAATATCATATTTTTTTATATATGCAAAAATCAATAAATCTCTTTTAAACAAGTGTTTATATTTAAATAAATAGAAGCCTAGCCTCAGATCTTACCCTGAAGAATCGTGAAATTGGTGATGAGCTGCGAGTGTTTGCTGTCCACCAGTTTCATTTCCTCCATGACTATGGAAAGGCTGCTGACCTCTTTGTCGAGCCTGGCGGCGAGTTCTTCCTGCTGGGTTTTGAGCTCTGAGTTGTCGGCTCTGGTTTCTGCCACACTGTTGTTCAGCCC
>NW_020525310.1:0-15000 GCF_003368295.1 Carassius auratus
CCAAAGCTGACATTTGGTCACACATCCTCATGTGTGTTTTTTTTTTTATATAGTTCTTTTTTTCTCAATGATAAAATGTGCAGGTCATACAGTGTATAACTTGCGCTTGTAATCATGATTTTATCCCTCATATTTTAATTTTAGTGGCTTAATGTGAAGAATATACCATGTGTTGCTACATGGAGATCTGGAAAGAAAAAAGTTAGATGGTGTATTTTTTGACCCTCAATCCATTTGATTTGGATTTTTTATTTACTATATTTTAGCTTGAGTTTGTATTTTCATTAATTGCATTAATACCTATTTGCTCTTAAAACAGCCTTGAGGAGACTTCAGGAAGTCACATATAGATTTTACGCGTTCTGTTAATGCGTGATTACAGGCACGTTGATCATATCAAGGCTTCAGTGGTTAAAATAAGTGACTGACATATTAAACTCTGCCACTTGCCTTTGACGTGGTTAAAGTGACAGCAGATTGACTTGTTCTCGAGTGTGGCCAAAGAGAAAGGAAAGGTTCTGTCAGCACGTGGCTGATGCATTCTGCTTCCCTGTCGCCATGGTAATGCCATTTGACTGACATGCAGACACATGCTCTGCCACCAATCATTCACTCTGTCACCAACAAGTAGTGTGTTCTATGATCCTCCTTAGCAACGTCTCTATAACCGTCAGTAACTGTGTCACAGGCGAGCTTAGCAGAGAGCAGTATGTGGTCTAGTTATCCAGTGGATTTTTTTTTAGCATTTTTTGTATTGATGGAGATAGTAGTGACACAGGGAATGAGTACATAAACTGCTATGCCACAGTTCTGACAATGTTGCCTGAAGTTTCTTATAAATAATTAATAATTATTATTGTTTTATTGTATAATAATACATATTTCAGTTTCACTTTATTTTAAGGTGTCCTTGTTAGGATAAGGGTTTGGCTTAGGGTTACTTGCATGTAATTATTCATAATTAATTGTAGTTATAATAGTTAGTACACGTAATGTATAACAAGGACACCTTATGATAAGTCTTACCCATATTTCAATAAACAAATTATAATATAAAGCTATAAGATATATGTGCATGCTTACATATATATTATATAAATAGCATGCACCCATATCTTATAGCATGTAATTGTAAATTATATTGTATAATTTATACATATTTCTATAAATGTATTATATTAAATTACATGTTATAAGATATGTGCATTGTTATTCATAAAATATAGACGCAAATTGTCATGCACACATATCTTTTTATATATAATTAAAGTATGATTATGTATAGAAAAATCTGTATTATTACTACCACTACTACTTCTACTATTAGTAAGAATTCTATTACAATTAATCTTCATGCATTATGATTTGTGAAACAAGTGTTGGGTTTTGATCAGACAGCTGGATTTACCTTGATCACTGGTAATGCAGCATGCATACATAATGATAATAATAATAATAATTTGTTAAATCTATTTAATTATGCATGTATTTATTTATTTTTAAATGTAGGATTATTATTATTTGTATTATTATCATTATTATTATCAATTGTATTTTATCATTAATCATGAATTGAGATTTGGCCTGAGGAGCAAGTGTGGGGTTTCAAACAGACAGCTGGATTTACCTTAATCATTGGGGACTCCGCGCGCTCGCATATGTGCATATATGTATGCGTGTGGATGTTGACAGCTGGCCAGGTTCGAGCAGGGCTAAAACCATGTGCGCTCTGTCAGGCTCGTAGCACCAGCTCCTTCAGGATTGATGAATTGCCTGCTTTCTTGATTAAACCTTCCGTCACTTTCCAACAAAACACACACATGCACGAAAAAAAAAAAAGACCAGCACATTAAAGACTAGCCTAGCACAGGAGACTCAACATGTCTGGGAATCTGTCATTGTCAGCCACATTATGTGCAGATTTGAGGTGCCTGTACTTTGACATTTATTAGCAGAGTATAAAAAACTAATTCACGTAGATTTGGCAACCTTCATTCACTTGACAGTCCACGCTCATTTTAACAAGTTGGGTCTTTCTAGACTTCACAACCTCTTACTTTGTTTCACCACCGCCTCTTTGAAGCTGAGCAGATTTTTTGTGTCATTTATTTTTCATTTCGCTTGATGGCTTGAAGGAAATATTCCTAATTAGCGAAGGAATCAGTGTGAAAAAGAGTCCGTTTGCAACATCTGTGAGGTGATGGATTTGAATAGATTCTTTTTTGGGGAGTATTAATGAAGTAATACTTAGTCAGAAATATCAGCATATCTTAATATCAGAAATGAGTGTGATTTTCTAAATAGTGTTTGTAAAGGGAACTTCTTATTGTTAATATCTTATTTTATGTGGTAAGGAGCTTGACTTTTGCCACTTGTCATTGTCATTCTTGTCTATAAAAAAACCAAGCAACAGATACTCATAATAACACAGATATTGAATATCCCCTGTGTAAGTTACATTAACATATCTATTGCATTAATCACAAAAGAATGACAATGCCTTTATTAAAGATTATATATAATGCCAATCAATTATTCCTTGGTGTATTAAAGGAAGATCAATTAAGAGGTGACTGGAGAGAGAGCGAGAGAGAGAGAGAGAGAGAGAGAGAGAGTTGTTTCAGTATTACCTTAAGTTTGCAAAATATCAGAGCGAGTGACAAAGATTTTTGATTTTCCGGAACTGATATTAGTCTCCTTATTAAAGGATGTGCATCTGCTTTTAATTTGCTGCAAATAATTGGAAAATGCAACAGAGCTTTCCAATTAAAGCGCCACTTTACGCACTTTAATAATACCCCCATAATATTAGAGCTTATGAAATGACAGGTGAGCTGGTGTATGAATAAAACATAAAGGCTCGTAATAAGAGACAGGAAAAAAAAAAAGGCAGACAGTTGTTGGGGGTTTTTAAAATGCTTGACTTAATTTGCATATATTAATCTCTTCTTTTCAGCCTTATCGAATATCCGTGCGTATTTGAAGTTAAAATAGTGATGACAGGCTGGGGTATGCTTCATTTTCCACGGATTTATTGCTCCTATAATTCAGGATCTTTAATAAGCCAATATGACTGATCCTCCAAGTTCTGTGGAATTTCGTTAATTGTTCCAGATGGTGCTCACTGATTATGCAAAATGACTTCTCTTTTTTCCCCCACTTTTTTTTTTTTTCACCGTCCCCGACCACACTGTTTTTTGATTGACTAACACAGAGAAAAAAAGATTATTTTTGGGCCAGCACTTTCATTAGGAAGCCTCTAATCAGGTTTCAAACAAAAGTTCCATCTTATCTCCGGCTGCAGACTGCGCCGTGACTAGCGCTCCAGCTAGCGCTCCAGCTAGCGCTTGGCAGTCGAGGAGGATCCCGTAGGCTTTTAATCGTGACTCTAATCTCGTGTAGCCCGGCAGCTCTCTCCACCCGTGTGGCCATATTTTACAATACCAAAACACTTTAGGCTGAAGGATTAGAGAACACGCACTTGGGCTAGCGACACAAAAACTCATCTGCTAAGTGCGGCTGCTCCATGGCTGGATGGCTAGCCTTGAGGAGCTGGTTGATTAAAACCCCCCAAAGCTAGGCCACCATTTTTCTGCTCCTCCTCTCTCATAGCCGAGGGCCCATTGAAAGTTCACCTTGATTCTGTTTAGCATCAGCTAAATTGCCCTAAATGAATTGTGTATGGATATTTGATGGGTGGTGGTGGGGGACTAGGAGGGGAATAGACATAGACCAGATTTACAGCTGTGTTTTACTTTCGATGGGTACACGATTTAAGCCGCGCAATTTCGGGGCAATAAAACCGTTCTGAAAGGGAGCCAAGGACTTCAGGTTGGCGACAGGGCATGAAAGACTGCATACAGCTTTTTTTCCAAAAAAGCCATTAATGATTTATTCCCGTGGCCTACGTAGAGAGGGAGCCTGGGGAAAATGCAGAGGGGGTTTACAACTTGCTTGGCTCTTGTGCATGATAGCAAATACCACTAAACCTGTGACTGATGTGACATCTGAAGTTTTGTTTCTGGATTAATCCGGATTTAGGACTCTACCCTCAGATTTCCTTTAGGGGGTCTCTTTCTTTAGAGTATTGGAACCTATAGTAATATGTACGATATTACCCTCTTTTTTTTTTTTTTTTTTTTACGATGCCATTGCATCTATTTATTTATTTACAAATCCTTTTACATTAAACAATAATTTCTAGATCCCTGATCAACAACTTATGTGAGGTATAGGAGACTCTTGTATTTATTTAATTATGCATACATGCTTAAACATATAAATAATAAAAAAAGATATGGGTCAAAATTATTGACATCATATAGTTAAGCAATATCAGATGATCAATAGGCTAAGTGCAAATGTGATACTGATCTTATTCAGTAGTTCAGTAAGAAGATAATATTGTGTTACTTTAGACACAATGCTGTCTGTTTTGCTCAATTTTACCAACGTAACTGTAAATATAAAGCAGAACTGCCCATGGACTGACTTTTTTTTGCCCCTCGCGCCGGGCTTTGGGCTGATTTTCAAGTCATAGTTCAGACGCAGACCAGGCCTTGGGCCCGTTTTAGGCTTCTCCGTATTTTTATCCATCAATTAGGGATGAAAGAAAAATTGCCGCACTAGTGGAAACAACACGAGACCGTGCTATCACGACTGTCAAGAACTGAACAGTTCTGCGTTCAAATGCACGCAATAGGCTTAAGCTTGCCACAAAGCACCCTCAAAAGTAATTATTAAAAATGTGACAGGGGGAAATAGTAAGGGGATATGTAAATTATTTAATAATAAACTAATGTTTTCTGAGTCGTAGTCGCAAGGATGAAATTACCGATCCTGACTCACCTTCTCCTCAGATGCGCCTTTAGAGAGAAGTGTATCTTTACGGATTATGATTATAATGAAAGCTTTTTTTTTTTTTTTTTTTTTTTTTGTTAAGTAGTAATTTAAAACTTTCTATATATATATATATATATATATATATATATATATATATATTTATCATGTCTGTGAGGCATGTATTTACTGAGTTTCGTTTCATTTTTGAACTCCTGTTAAAGACGAGATGGCAGAAAGCACATCATGCTTGTTTTATTTTATTTTATAAAAGCACAACGTTTTGTTGATGTTATGAGTGTGCACAAATAATAGTAGACCCTTTGCAGTTACAAATGATTACTCTTACCTTTAAGAGCAAAAATGACGGTATATCCACTGAAAAGAAATGCAAGTAATCGCGCTGGTGCCTCCATGTCCTGCAAAGTGTCTCCTCAAAAACTATTGAATATAGCGCACATTTATTAGGATTAACGTTTACACATTTGTATATGCTTGAACTGTTTTATATCTATAGATTACATTTTATTTTTGATTTGAGAAGGCTAAATTTATCAAACATACAGTAGTAGGCTCACTGTCTGCCAGTGGCCGCATAGTAGTTACTAAAAAAAATAAAATAAAATAAAATACTCCAAAACAAACAAAAAATACTCCAAATGTTTTTCTAAATTAACTTTAAAAAAACAAACTGAAATATAATCACTTTGCTATTACCTACAAAACTAAACTATTTTAATAGCTGAAATGGAAGCTTTAGCCTAAGTTCTGCCAGGAAGACTCAATCAGTTCGTCACTAATTACCTTCATCATTATCCAATCACGTCTTTATACTCCTGTATAAAAGATCGTACTTACACATGTTTGAGTTCGCAGATGCCAACGCGACAACAACCGCAGATTCCGACGCGATTGTACTTGCTCAAGCTGTTGTGTTTATTCATCTACTTGCTGTAATTAAGTTCGTGCCCCGCAAACTATCTAGAGTTCGACGTTCCTCTAAGATGCACACGGGATCGTTGGCTTAGCTCTGTGTCGCGGTGATTATCTGTAGTCGTTTGTGTTGGATGATTTACAAGCTTTTCTCGGCAGAGGATGTGAACATTGGCGGAGTTCCGTGTGCTTCCAGGCCAGGGTTGCCAGGTTCTCAAAACCACCAGTTACTACTATTAAAAAAAAAAAAAAATAGCCCAATCGCGTTCAAAAGGGATTTATCGGTAGAATTCACATTCTAGGGGATATATATAACACTATTGGGGTCACCTCAAACCCAGGACAGAAAAGGCAACTCACAAAAAAAAAAAAAAAAAAAAAAAAAACGGTCTTGGCAACGCTGGTGCTTTCCGAGATGTCGCGTCAGTGCTGCTTGGGTCTCAACACCTGAAAAGACTTTGGTCTCAATCAACAAATATTCATCTGTACGCTCACGTGAACCTGTAGCAATGAAGTTTCTCCGGACCAGCAGACAGAATTAAGGCTGCCAGTCTCTTCGGCATCTCGCCTCCATCACTTCACAAGTCTACAGCATTATAAGTATCATTTTGTTCTATGCACTTGCGGCGCCTGGGCATTAATTTATTCTCTGCAAGGATTTATACTTGCACGTTCAAATAAAACACTGGGCGTTTCGTGCTTGTTTATTGACTTGCACAGCATAATTAAGATGTTGATCATAGTGCATGCAATTTTCAGAATTTCTTCGTAATGAGGCACTTTAAGGCTCATCATAAACGCTACAATCTTTATACTGAAAGATTTTTCGCATTTCTTAAAAAAAAAAAAAGATTCGCTGTTTTAATCCTATGCTTTAATATTTGCTTATTCAGTCTTTCATTTGCGTTATTCCTGAAAGTTCATACTCTAATGGGATTCTATGGTTGCAGATGCAGGGAACCGCTGCTTTCACCTCATCTTTACATGGCTTACTCTTGGGCTAGTGAATCATGAACACCGGATCTACCAAGCTGATGCGTATATGGACCCTTCTTTTGAGTCGTAGGTAAGATTCGGCTCAATGCTCCGTCAGCTGGCATATAACTCCACGTGACACGAGTTGCTGCTGACCTTATTTCAGAGTAGTGAGACATCTCCAGTTTAAACCGAATATTAATTAGCAGGCATGGTTTGTTTGCACTCCTGGTCTCCGTCTCAAGGCGCGGTCGCACTTGACTTTCAACATGCGAAATTATTTCGAACGCCACTGCGAATATGGGCGGGAGCAAGATAAAACAGTCTCCCCTCAATTATTACAAGATGGATTATTATGTTTGCTAGCACTGTGTCTTTTGCAACGGCGTCGAAAGCGTTTTATTATATTGTAACGTTACTCTGTATCTCTCTATAAATATATACACCCTAAGGGGAGGAGGGGGAGAAGAAAGAGAGAGAGAGAGAGAAGAAAAAAAAAAATATATATATATATATATATAAAACGTTGTCATTCCAATGTATCACCTGTTCCCGTCGACACTACAAACCATGCAGCTTTTCTTTTATAAATCTTTTAATGTATTATAAACTAGGACGCTGTGCAACAGCTAAAGTATATAGCGCTTCCTTTTTGAATTTTTGTACAGAGGCCATGCAGCAATGTATCGCTCTTCTACTGGTCCACATCCTCACGTTATGCAAATTCCCTGGTCAGAGTTCACCAAACTTGAACTTTGGAACGCAGCGAAATGCAAAATTTTTCGCATAAGCTTGCGTTTCCGGTCCGACGCATTCGCATGCGTATGAATGGAAGTCAATGGAGAGGAAAGTGCAGTGTGACCGCCCATCACTCATAACTAACTAACGGCCGGAGGGGCGCGTTAAGTAGGTTCTGCTCATGCTATCAAACTGACGTCATCAGAAAATTATTCGTTACAGGGTGGAAATATTCAGAATTTGATAAGATTGCTAAGACAAACAATGTTTAATTGTTTACATCAAGATTAGCAATGTGTGCTAGTAAGTTAATTCGATTTATGCGTATTTTAAACTTAACCTCTAATACCTCAACTTAATATTATAAGAGAAAAAAAAAAAAAAAAAAAAAAAATTGGCGAGTGACAGTTAAGGGGTTAAGCTACAATCAAGGCTTGTTTATATTCGCGCATCTACTGGTGTTGGTTCATCACTCTTACTCGGCTGTTGCGGCTTTCACTTTACACTTTTAAACTTTCAGACAGCTGTGCCCTCAGCCAACCCGGATTCTTCAGTCTGCCCTCCGTTAGCAGACATAATACTAAACGAAGTGCTACGTCAGCTGGAAAAGGCGTCGCTCCCTCTACAATCAAGCCTACACGTTTGCATGGTCCGCTTCTAATGTTTTTCCTTCCAATTTTTTGCGTTCCTATTCTAATTTCGACCGTTGCTCCTTTCTTGTCCAAAAAAAAAAAAAAAAAATCGCAATCTTAATTTCTCTATTCGCAGACTCTTTGCCAGCATCTAATCCACGCTAAATTTTATAATCAAATTTTCAAGCCTTTTGGTTATTCAGTTCTATTACTACTTGAGGGGTTAGCTAAATCTTCCAACAAATTAAAGACAAATGTCTGCCTATTACCCTGCCATATTGCAAAATGAATTACTTCCATCTGCTACGGCCTTCCTTCAAAGTACCTCAATATTCTTCTGGAGGCAGTGTTTATCTGCTTTCTACAGGTTATGCTTCCAGGGGAATTCACTTCAAACCAATCAATTTGATCCTGCTCGCGGCATTTCCTTCAGATCTATGATTCGGACCAAAAATTCTTCACACTCTCCTCAAGCACTCAAAACCGATGTGCAAGGTTCTGGTGTCACCTTAACAATTCTAAAATCAATAATCCTGTCCCTTCTCTGCATGGTGAAATTTCTTAAAAATCCGACCTAGAATTTCTAAAACGCACCAGCTCTATTTTTCCTAACGGAGCCCCCTTTCCAAGGCTGTTTAGAACTCACTTAACCACTGTTCTCAAAGCTGCAGTCTATCTACTGGCCATTCATTCAGAATTGGGGCAGCTACTTCAGCAGCTGAATGAGGGATCTCTACATCAGCTGTTAAGATCATGGGCAGATGGTCTTCCTAAGCATTTGAATCCTACATCAGACCTGATTCAAAACCATTATTGAAGCTCAGCAAGCTCTCCTGTAACTAATCAGGTAAATTCATGCAATTACTGGTGGTGGTGTTACTATATCTGTACGGTCTATCGAGACCTGTCCGTGTCCGGCTATCATGGCTATTTTTCTGTATGGTCTATCAAGGCCTGTCCCATGTCTGCCTATTGTGGCTATCTGTGTCTGGCCTATCGTGGCTATTTCTGTACGGTCTATCGAGACCTGTCCGTGTCCGGCTATCATGGCTATTTTTCTGTACGGTCTATCAAGGCCTGTCCCATGTCTGCCTATTGTGGCTATCTGTGTCTGGCCTATCCTGGCTATTTCTGTACGGTCTATCGAGGCCTATCTGTGTCTGGCTATAATGGCTATTTTTGTACGGCCTATCGAGGCCTGTCCGTGTCTGCCTATCGTGGCTGTCTGTGTCTGGCCTATCGTGGCTATTTCTGTACGGCCTATCAAGGCCTGTCCGTGTCCGGCCATCATGGCTATTTTTCTGTATGGTCTATTGAGGCCTGTCCTGTGTCTGCCTATTGTGGCTATTTCTGTACGGCCTATTGCGGCCTGTCTGCGTCTGCCATTGTGGCTGTCTGCGTCTGGCCTATCGTGGCTATTTATGTACGGCCTATCGAGGTCTGTCTGCGTCTGCCTATCGTGGCTAATCATGGTCTATCGAGGCCTGTCTTGCGTCTGCCTATCGTGGCTGTCTGCGTCTGGCCTATTGTGGCTATTTATGTACGGTCTATCGAGGCCTGTCTGTGTTGGCTATCATGGCTATTTCTGTACGGTCTATCGAGGCCTGTCCGTGTCTGCCTATCGTGGCTGTCTGCGTCTGGCCTATCGTGGCTATTTCTGTTGGTCTATTGAGGCCTGTCTGTGTCTGCCTATCGTGGCTGTCTGCGTGAGGCCTATCGTGGCTATTTATGTTGGTCTATCGGGGCCTGTCTGTGTCTGCCTATCGTGGCTGTCTGCGTCTGGCCTATCGTGGCTATTTATGTTGGTCTATCGGGGCCTGTCTGTGTCTGCCTATCGTGGCTGTCTGCGTCTGGCCTATCGTGGCTATTTATGTTCGGCCTATCGAGGCCTGTCCGTGTCTGCCTATCGTGGCTATTTCTGTTGGTCTATCGAGGCCTGTCTGTGTCTGCCTATCGTGGCTATTTCTGTTGGTCTATCGAGGCCTGTCTGTGTCTGCCTATCGTGGCTATTTCTGTTGGTCTATCGAGGCCTGTCTGTGTCTGCCTATCGTGGCTATTTCTGTTGGTCTATCGAGGCCGTTCTGTGTCTGCCTATCATGGCTGTTTCTGTTGGTCTATTGAGGCCTGTCTTTGTCTGCCTATCGTGGCTATTTCTGTTGGTCTAACGAGGCCTGTCCGTGCCTGCCTATCATGGCTGTCTGTGTCCTGCCTATCGTTGCTGTCTGTGTCTGGCCTATTTCTGTAAAACTTAAGAAGTTTAATCTAACGTCATTATACTGGTCATGCTAACTCTCTTTCTATTTCTTCCAGGAACCTTAGGATTCTCAACTGGTGGGTATACTTCATCTACTTTTTTGGGGGGGAAGGCTGGCCCCGTCTGGAGGTCTCATAATCCACCTAATTTTGGGGGTCTGCTGCGCCCCTGCCTTCGTCTTCAGGCAGGAAATGCAGATTCGCTACCCTCGGATTACGAACCATGGACGGGGCCTTCCGCCAAAGAAATTTATAATTGTGCTCGCTGAGCTGTCAATAAATGTATGCTTCGTACATTCTTCTATCTCCCGAGTCTTTCTGGTAGAAATAGTAGTATAAGCTGTTTTGGGATAAGGGGAATTCATTGCAGTGATTTGCAGTGGTGCTGCACAGACTGATCGGAGTGACTATGAAAATTGTAGATTCACACTGAAGGCATCAAAACTATGAATTAACACATGTGGAATTATATACATAACAAAAAAGTGTGAAACAACTGAAAATATGTCATATTCTAGGTTCTTCAAAGTAGCCACCTTTTGCTTTGAATACTGCTTTGCACACTCTTGTCATTCTCTTGATGAGCTTCAAGAGGTAGTCTCCTGAAATGGTCTTCCAACAGTCTTGAAGGAGTTCCCCGAGAGATGCTTAGCACTTGTTGGCCCTTTTGCCTTCTGTCTGTGGTCCAGCTCAGCCCTAAACCATCTCGATTGGGTTCAGGTCCGGTGACTGTGGAGGCCAGGTCATCTGGCGCAGCACTCCATCACTCTCCTTCTTGGTCAAATAGACCTTGATGCCTTCAGTGTGACTCTACAATTTTCATAGTCATGAAAATAAAGAAAACTCTTTGAATGAGAAGGTGTGTCCAAACTTTTGGTCTGTACTGTGTGTATGTGTGTGTGTGTGTTTATTAGTATTAATATTTAAATATACATTTATTTAAAAATGTATTAAAGTAATAATAATAATGGTTAATATATACTGTATATATAATGGTTATTATTAGTAATAGTATTGTTTTTCTTTAAATATATACATAATTTTCACATAAATATACTGTATATTTGAGTAACAATATTAATAAAAATATTTTGTTTTTCATTACCTGTGGAAAACTATTTAGTCTTTTTCTTTTCTATTCACACTACGAATATAAATGTGCTCTTTTATTATTTTCTAAATGTGTCTGTAAGTTTCTTGGAGAATTAAGTCAAGCATAAGACTAATGAGAGCCACGTGCCTGTGGGCCTAATCACAGTCCGGGTATCATTCCTCAGCCGTCCATCTCCCAGCCCAGAATAAGATCTGTTCCTTCATTAGTCTCCAGCCTATCAAACATGGCCGCCCTCAATAGATGGGCCTGTCTAGCCTTCCCATTGCCCTCATGTTCAGCAGTCTTTGTTATCGCACATCTAATTAGAACTTGATAAAAATATTTCCCTCGAAATCCAGCCATTAAATATAGGTTAAGGAGATTTATGATCAAATATGCTCTTAAAGATCTTTTAATGGGTCTGTGGACTCGTTAAGTTGGTTATTAACGAGCCCCTAATACATAGTGCGATTTAAACTCACAATGAGATTCCGGGGAATGGAGCCATTTCTGAAAAGGGGGAAGTGGGCCCCCCAAAGGCTGTTTTGAAAGTGTACCGCCTGCTTTTGTCTCAAAATATATTAAGAGACTCATCTACAGCTGTATGAAGAGTTTATTCTCTGAAACAATGGCCAAATTCCCACACCCATGCTCTCAAAATAAACGCTTATTGTAGTCAGCACGCTATTGTATGTGTTGTCATAATTTATGAACATCCTTTATTCTTTGGTGTCACAGTCATGGGTCATACTGAATTTTTTTTTTTTTTTTTTTTTTTTTATCCTATTCAAGATTTTACTGTATAAGAGGTACAAGAGAAGATGGCATATGTGAGTTAACAATAAAAAAAAGTTTTCTTAAATAATAAAAACAAAAATGTACTACGTTTTTAGAAATGTTCTATTTTTATTCATCCAGTTTTTATACCATTTCATTTTTTTTAATTACATTGTCATTACGTGTTGTGTTAAATGCTGTTATTTTTTATTTTATTTTATTTTTCTTATAGTTATGAGCAGCATGCACTTTACAGTTCCTCCAATGTAAATCCAGACATCTTAAGTCAGTCAGGCTCCTGCTTCCTATCCATGTCTACACATTTTCTTCATTCAGGGCTTAGTGTCATACTTCCACTGTTTGTTAGGCCAAACTGCAGCTGTCAAATCTTATGCACATATTCATATCTGAATGACACATCTGAGCTACAGTGTCTACTGAGCCTCATGTCACAACGAACGTAATGCTACGATGATTAACATAATTAATGAGGAATGGCGGTGCGGCATTGGTGGATTGGTTTAAGGAGATGATGAATGGTCCTATGGCTGCACCAGTGGCTGCCAACGAGGCCTCTCATGCTGTCATCCCTCCTGCCTGAGTCCTGGCACACATCATTACTCACCAGGCCGAGGTGCCACTTTACATCGCCCTGCAGCCGCCAACATGGAAAACTTAATAACACTCCCCAGCTTTGAGGGGATCTATTGGGGCTCCGTGCCAGTGATTGTCGACTGTAGAGTGCCAGTGAAACTTAAGTGTAGGTACGGGATGCTAGCTCAACTCAAAGTAGCTCTCAGACGGACTGTAGCGTACAAATACAGGCACCGACCATATCGCGTGACCCTTATGGCACTTTCTTGCCTTAATTTGCTTCTCTTTCTAGTATAGTTCAACATCCCTTTCCAAGTCCGCCCTACCTCCTGCTCCAGCATGGTGAGTTAGCATACCCACAGAACCGCTAATTAAGAGGGGATTTGGTGTAATTGTGCCTTCTGCTGCGGCCCATCCGGCACATGCAATTTAGCGGTGGGTCCATTGCCAGCTCTGCCGCTCATGCGTGCTCTGGAGAAGCCGAGCTCATTTACTTAGAGTCTCAAAACAACTTCAGATCACTATGCTAGTATTACAGTACCGCTAGACCTATCACATGCCAGAGCTAGTACTAATCTCTCTAGTACACTTGATTAATCCCTAGACCACTTATTTTAGGAGGTTTTAACACTTGGTTCAATTGCTTGGTTCAAACCAGAATTTGATTCCACACCCTACCCGTGCTTTCATGTATAAAATGTTTTTGTTTGTTTGTTTGTTTGTTTTAATTGTTTATTTAGTGTGTATCCTTGTTTAAATTATGTACTTGTTTATTTGCTTATTTTATTTTCTTTGATTTGATTTGATTTATTTATTTTATTTTAATGTCTTATTTTGTTTATATTCATTTTTTATTTCACTTTTATTTCACTTTTGTTTTATTTTGTGTGTATTTAGCTTTTTTATTTAGTATAATTACTAAATAAATTATATAATTTATATAATTACTAATTTTATATAAGTATAGTATACATATTTTTATTTATATCTTTTTAATTATTATTATTGTGTCTTATTGTGTTTCTGTTAATTTTGTTTGACTTTTAATTTATTTACTTTTTTGTTTGTTTGTTTTTGTTTTTTTATTTATTGTTTTACTATATATATATATATATATATATATATGTGTGTGTGTGTGTGTGTGTGTGTGTGTGTGTGTGTTTATATATTATTATATAATATATATATATATATATATATATATAGTATTTTATATTACACTACATTAGTATAGTATACGTATTTTTTATTTATATCGTTTTTTATTATTATTATTATTGTGTCTTATTGTGTTTAATTTTGTTTAATTTTGTTTGACTTTTATTTTATTTTATGTTTTACTATATATATATGTATATATATATATATATGTGTGTGTGTGTGTGTGTGTTTGTTTGTGTGTGTGTGTGTGTTTATATATTATATATTATATTATAGTTTTTGTTTTGTTTTTTAATGTATCTTCAATAGCTAAATTAGATTGTATTCATACCAACTGTGCACTATATTGCCATTCACATGAAGCATACTCTAGACCATACCACTTCCCAAATAGACTGGGGTCACTTTCACATTAAGGACCAGAACCAGATTCTAAAACCTTTAGTGTGAAAGCATGAATTTATTGCTTAGTATTTCTCACTGTGATTATGCACATTTGTGTCGTTACATGGAGAAAAAAATGTATTAGAGATTATTTTTATCTAGAGGTTATGTTTCTTGACCTCTCTTACTGAATGGAATGCGTGATAGCTGCTGGAATTACATTACAACATATCTGAAGTGTGTGCTTAATGCCAGGCATCCGTTGGAGCATTTGGCTCCTCTCTCACTCTGGAAGACAGATAGATCAGTGCCCAGTGGGTGATGCCTACTGGCTCCCGAACCAATACCAGATTTCAAGGGCCACTTGTCAACCAGATGGAAAAATAACAATTCTCAGCTAAATAAACTTAATAGATCTTCCCTGCCCCATTTTGTCTGTGGTATCCTCCTCTCACTCTTTAAATTTGTATGTACTTAAAGGTTCACCCAAAATGACTGTCATCAATTATTCAAACTTCATGTCATTCCAAACCTATTGGACGTTTATTGCAAAATATGATTTTTTTATCTAGTTTCCATTTTTTTCTTTATAAGTAAACTGAATGTGAACAAGTTTAAAGG
>NW_020525310.1:17500-75255 GCF_003368295.1 Carassius auratus
TGTGGGTTTGAGTCTCGGGCTGGCAATACCATGACTTAGGTGCCCTTGAGCAATGCACCGAACCCCCAACTGCTCCCCATAAATGGCTGCCCACTGCTGTGTGTGTGCACTTTGTACGGGTTAAATGCAGAGCACGAATTCTGAGTATTGGTCACCATACTTGGCTGAATGTCACTTCACACACACTTCTTCAGTGTCACATGATCACATGATATGATGAGTAATCAATATGTTTACTTTGGTACTTGAAAAACATTTATGATTATTAATAATAATTTTGAAAACAGTTATGCATTTTAGGGTCTTTTCCTCTCCCCATCAAACTTCATATTTTGCCATATTATTTCACTGAAATCCAAAGAACAACTTAAATTAAATACAAGTTTGCTACTTTGAACTGTTACAAGCTGTCTGTTGTTTTTTTCTGTGTCGCTTAAAGAATTATTTCAAATTCGCAGAATATCTCTTCTCACCATTTTTTCCCCCTCTTCTTCCTCTGGGGAAGAAATTATTTTTTTTGTTTCATGAACTGTGCTGTACTGGCTGACCGAATCCTCCATCTGTCAGTCTTTTAACATTAGCCTACGTATAAATCTGATGTGCGTGTGTGTGTGTGCTGGTGTGGCGAGGGTGGCTGGCGGAAGTCCTGTGTGACAGTGCATCCAACAATGGAAGTGTGAAGGATTAGAGCTCATAGCAGCATGTAAGGGAAGTCTTCTCTGCCTGCAGCAGCCATCCGTCAGGGCTCGGGGGCTGTGGGGATGACAATGGCAAAATTTTTCACAACACCTGACACAGCTATTAATAAGGCAATGATCCTCATAGCCACACTCATACTCACTTCAGCACACCCTCATCATTCACTCACTCTAACCGATCCCAGCGCTGGACTCAACGCTCTAATCAGCAATTAATGTCATGACAGTGCCTGTGTACCAGGTCTAACCGCATGTCAAGTATTGGCAGACTGAAAATCCCTATTGTAGTATTTGTTTTGAATAAGCAGATATCATACAACGTTGAACTGCTAATCTGTGTCCATCAACCTTGTAAAGATCAGTGTGCTCTTTTGTACTTACAATGGGTTTTGGTCACAGTCAGATCCTGTTGCTCAACTTTTTAGAGAGCATTGTGTAATGGGGCTGGCAAATCAAGATCATGGGTTTGATTCCATTCAAATATATATATATATATATATATATATATATATATATATATAAATAGAGAGAGATGAATCGTGATTAATAGCATCCAATGTAATATAAATTATGTGTTTACATAATATATGTGCATGTACTGTGTATATTTATATTAGGGCTGGGCAAGTTAACGTGATATTATCGCGTTAAAGTATTAATTGATTAACGCCGACAATTATTTATATATTATATTCTCAGCAGCTTTACAAGAAAATTCACATTTTGCTATAAAGCAGCTCTAACAAGTCAGTGTCATTCTAGTGACACTAGTGAATATGACAATTTTTTTGTATTATTCCTTACCTCCATGTATTTAAATAAAGGGGCTCACTCAGCTTTATTGCTCAGTCAGCTTGGTTCTGGTTTTTGTTACTCATAAATTTGAGACATGCAGATAGTGATAAGAATGTAATAAGGGTTGGACATCAACAACACATAAATACCAGAATAAAACATGAGTTATGTTACGCATTTTAATGGTTGCATTTTTGTTTGTACTTTTCAAATTAAAGCTGCAGTAGGTAACTTTTGTAAAACTATATATTTTACATATTTGTTAATCCTGTCATTATGTCCTGACAGTAGAATATGAGACAGATAATCTGTGAAAAAATCAAGCTCCTCTGGCTCCTCCCAGTGGTCCTATTGCCATTTGTAGAAATTGATCCGCTCCCGGTAAGAAACAACCAATCAGAGCTGCGGTCCGTAACTTTGTTTGTGTTCAAAATGTAGAAAAATGTATATAATAAGTGAGTACACCATGAATCCATTTTCCAAACCATGTTTTTAGCTTGTCCTGAATCACTAGGGTGCACCTATAATAAGTGTTTATATTCAGACTATTTTAGATTGTTTCGGGGGTACCGCGGCGGAGTAACCCAGTACCTTTGTGATTCTTCATAGACATAAACAGAGAGAAGTAGTTCCGGCTACGATGTTCTTCCGCAAGACGCAATCAGTTCTGTTTATTAACCGCTAGAGCGTCAAAAGTTACCTACCGCAGCTTTAATGAGAAAAAAATAATTTGCATAATTTAGTATAAGGGCACTGTGCTCACATTTAATTGTGCATTAAATAACAAATAAAAAAATACATTACAGCTTGCGCCTTATATTGTGATCTGGAATTGCATAATATATTTTAGTACATGGATTTGAGTACATGAAGTTCTTAAATGTAATGCATACATACATGTATGCACAGTTTTTTTTTTTTTTTTTTTTGGTAATCTCATGACCTAAATGACAACAAAACTATGTTGTATGCTCATAGTTACTTTCGCACTTATTTATCATGACACAGTCAGAGCGTGTGCCACATATTCGCATACAGTTGAAGAATGTGTGCTGTGAGCACAGTAAGATGGTTGACAGGACAGGAAAGTTTGTTTTACTGACATTCAGCCTAACAACATCTCGTCATACTGCAGTTCACTGTTGTTCTACTAAAGCTCATTTGGCTGCTGTACCTTTTCCATGCTCATTTGACTCGAAGCTGAAGTAAGCGTCTGACAAAGTCTCCCAATTGATGTGGATGCAAAGAGATATGCTGGTTCCGCATCTTAATAAATGCATTTCTTGTCAATAAAAAGGAGACAAGAACTGCAGTTTTGAGCAGGGTGACCACCCCCTGGCCCCGCCCCTGCAGTCATACAGTATACTGTATATAGAGTTTATGTGCATATGCATGTACAGTATGTGCAAGTGCTATGACAATCTCCTGTGCTCCTCTGCAGTCAGAACAAACAAAAGATACACAAGAGTAGTGTTTTACATTTTTCTCATCTGTGTGTAAATTGGTGTGTATATGGCTAATTATGTAGAGTTATGCAAAAAGTTCTACCATTCTTAGAAGAGGTAAAAAAGTTTGCAAAGAAGTGTTTGCTTTTGAGAGATGTGTGTGACGTTCTGTATGTTGTGTTTGCATTTTGTGGTTTTGTATGTAGAGTTTTGAGAAATGGAGGCATAGTTTCAAAAACTGTGTATGCTTTTTCTAAAAAATGTAATATGACTAGTGACCAATATTATTTTTCCAGCCTTAAACATGAGCTCTTTTCCAGCCAGAATTGTTTGTCATTTATGAGACAGCGCGTCCTTCCTATTTTCTGTGAAACCAATGGTTCTCTGTGACTAATAATATACAAGTGAATGGGTGTCGTCACTTTTAGAGTAAAAAAAAAAAACAGATTAAGGAAACATAAAATTAATTGTTCACAGCTCCTGGCAATATCTTATAAAGGTCTTATGGAGCGAAACAATCTGTGCAAGAAAATGGATATTATTTAAAACTAAGGGTTGGGAATCGAAAACAATTCCAATTTCAGAATCAGATATTTAATAGGGTTGAGCCGATAGACCGATAGACGATGCCATTGTCTATCGCAGATTTAACATTGTGATGATGTGCTGACACAAAGTTAAAGTGAGTAAGTAAGTGAGTGATACCTCTTTGTTTTGGATGTTGGTTTGCAGTGAGTTCACAGTTTTAACGTAATTTTGCTTTAGCTTAAGTTATTTCCAAGATCTGAGGTAAAATATCTATTGTTGCTTTCACTATGGCCATAAAGATCACACAGAATAATATTCAAACTCACATTAGACACTTGTAACATTGAATAAAGCACATAATTATTATTATCAAGATTATCACTGTCATATTTTGTACGTTTTTTCCTGCCATGATGTTGCAGAAAATAAAAACCATTTTTTAAATAGAGTTCTGTGTCGCTTATTGTCACATGGAAAAGATAAGTTTTTGTCGGGTCGTATCTGGTTGGGACACACAGTTTTACAGTTTGATCTCCTCTCAAAAAATCTAAATATAAAAATATTAATGCTGAAAGATTTAATTATTGAATCTGCAGTTATGGAAAGTGGAGAGGAGAGATCCAGTCTGGAGATAAGCAGGAATAGTTAATTTGCACAGCAGATATGGAGATCCAGAATTTTTTTTATTATTTTAACAAAAGCAAGAATAATATAATAATTGTAATAATAATAATATATTACCACACATTTTACAAGATTAGATGTTTAAGCGATGCTCAGAATCTGCAAATAATTTGCCATGATCCTCGATTATCTTTCCTAACTCTGTTTAAGTGTAAGTGAAATTTTAAGTACTGTAATGAAACTGGCAACCGTTTCATGTTATTTGTTTTCCATGCCTTTCTGAATATGGATTCATGCTTCAGGCATTCATTCTAGAGATTCGTTCACAAATGCTGATTCATCCAGTAATGAAACAAGTAAATTTTTGTCATGTGAGTCATTGAATCATTCATTCATAAATTGCATGTGATTTTGTTTAGTTGTCTAATGTTTTTCTTCAGAATCTTGCGAGAATCAGAGTCTCCATTAAAAAAACTAACTCCAGAATCATGCTGGTCTTTAATGAGTTCAGTTTTTATGTGGCATGCTGATTTTTGTTTATGGTATTTAGCTGCAACTAAATGCTTTGCAATAATGGGACACAGAATAAATATGTTTGATGTTTTAATCACATTGGAAACTGGGAATCGAAAAGAATCTGAATCGATAAGCAGAATTGGAATCGGAATCGCAATTGATATAATTCAAACGATACCCAACCCTATTTAAAACATTATTACTTGTACTACATAGCCTCTTAAAGTGATGACACCCGTTGACTTGCATATGAACCACCAGGGCCAATGGATTCAGCTAAAAATTATCTTTAATGTTCTGCTGAAGAAAGTAAGCCACCTTCATTTTAGATGGGTAAATTAACCTCAAAATTAAAATTTTTGGGTGAACTATTCCTTTAACAAAGAAAAAAAAAAAAAAAAATGTCTTCTTCCATTTGATAAGATGCTTAAAGCTGCAGTAGGTAACTTTTGACGCTCTAGCGGTTAATAAACAGGGCCCGGTTTCCCTATAATGCTCACTCTTAGCGTGCTAAGAAGACCTTGAAAGATATATCTTACCAAAGTTGTTTATGTTCCTAAGTGTGTTCCCCAAAGTGTCCATTAGGAAGCTCTTAGCACGCTGCCTCTTACGTCCAACGTTACAAGAGCGCTGTCCAAAGTGAGGGTGCTGAATTAGTTGGCATCGATTGCTCATGAATTGATTTTCCACTTCATGCGATAGTGCAGTACAGCGTTAAGAAAGACAACACGTTCTATGCAAATGAAACATTCCTCAAATTATTACAGTAACATTTATTTCAGTAAAAATATAGACTATAAATTAAATTATCAAATGGTCAGTAATATGTTCACACCATATGTTCTGACGGATAGACGAACCGGGTATCCCTCGCTAATCATCCATCCCGTTATTGTGCCACTCGTACCACTTCTTGACATGGATTTAACGACAAAAAATTATATAATACACTTTTATATTAATGGTAAGGTACTTTACAATCAGAATTGATTGGCAAGCAGCTGCAGTTATTTATGTTTAATGCGGTATTGATTGCAATTGGTTTATGTTTTTAATAAAAAGCAACCTATCTACAATGAACAGAGAGAGAGAGAGTTAGATACAGAATATGCTGGGGAAGCAATGTAAAAAAGGGCACCAAGCCTCTCGTCAGAGGAAGTTCGGAGATCACACCCCTATGGTCCACTATAACCTGCACGTTTATGGCCGCGTAACCCTTTCGCGATAAGTAGCCTACGCCTGATCAATCACTGATGGATTGGCGATTGGGATGAGTGTGCCATCCACCAGGATGTAATCCCCAGCATGGCGCAGAAGGGCGTTGGTGACAGTATGGACGCACCTCCACACCGAGGTCTTGATTAGACCGTAGCCCTCTCCCACGACCTCAATGAATCTCTCTGTAGCAAAAAAAAAAAAAAGAAAGAAAGAAAGAAAGAAAGAAAGAAAGAAAGAAAGAAAGAAAGAAAGAAAAAAAAAGTAGCGCTGGGCTTCAGAGTTTAAAGCAAAATTCCGCCATGTTTGCCTGGCAAGCGCAGGTCTGAGAAGGTCCAGCAGCTCCATAATGAGCTGTCTTGGGAGGCGATTTTTTTTTTAATATAGCCACGTCAGGAAAAATGTCAAAAGGGCTTAAGTTTTGCCGAATAAAAAAACTGACATGGACTAAATGGCTCCGCCTCCGGCTCCGTCTTTGATTCAATACAAGGACACGTTGGATCGCTGCTATAGTTGGACGCTTACTGGATACAACCATGATTACCCATTTATAGATCTTAGCCATTTAGAGCCAAATATTTAGCCAGATTTTAATTATCAAAAAAATTGATTGCCAATTCGCTTTATTTACATTACGAAAAAGCCTTGGCTAATTACCACCATATTAGTTCTGATACCACATAAAGTCAACTTCATAAATAGGCTTGTATCCATTGCGAACATAATTTATTATGGGTCTTAAAATATAACATAAAATCATTGTTGAGCCACAACATTGTCAACATACCATAGTTTGACTTGCACTTCGCTGTACTTTCTAAAGACTGCTGTACAGTAGCGTCTTGAGCTCAAATAACGCTAAGAGAGAGCTCACGAATGGTCCAGACCAACCTTACGAAAGTATGACTTACAGAAGATATACTTAGCGTACGAACGTGTCGGGAATCGTGCCACAAGGTTAAGAGAGAGGTTAAGGAATAGGTTACGAACTACTTAGCGATAAGAACGTTTTGGGGAACCGGGCCCTGAACTGCTTGCGTCTTGTGGAAGAACATTGTAGCCGGAACAACTTCTCTCTGTTTATGTCTATAAAGAATCACAAAGGTACTGGGTTACTCCGCCGCGGTACCCCTGAAGCAATCTAAAATAGTCTGAATATAAACACTTATAGGTGCACCCTAGTGATTCAGGACAAGCTAAAAACACGGTTTGGAAAATGGATTCATGGTGTACTCGCTTATTATATACATGTTTCTACATTTTGAACACAAACAAAGTTACGGACCGCAGCTCTGATTGGTTATTTTTTACCGGGAGCGGATGACTTTCTGCAAATGGCAATAGGACCACTGGGAGGAGCCAGAGGAGCTTGACTTTTTTCACAGATTATCTCATATTCTACTGTCAGGACATAATGACAGGTTTAACAAATATGTAAAAAATATATAGTTTTACAAAAGTTACCTAGTGCAGCTTTAAGTCTGTTTCTATACATGCTGACTATTCACAATAAAATTATTGGTTGCATTTTATTGTTTGCATTCAGCATGTTTCTTTTTTTTTTTTTTTTTGTTGTCTTTGACCAGCAAAACATTTTTGGGATGCGAGCCACCAGTTCAAGCACCAACCCCTGTTTTAAATGCTTAACAACTGTTCGGAGCACAAAGACTCAGTGTTCCATAATGTGATCTCACCCAACAATTTGCATTTACTATATAGGTGTATATTTCCTTAACACTGGCATTTTGGTGCATTTGTACCAACAGACCATTTAAGCTGCTTCCATAATCTCAGTTATGTGCTTCCAGAGGAGTGTATATATCAGGCTGCCTGTGGTCTAACCTATTTGAGCTGAATCTGCCAGGCGCCATACTTTACCTTTACGACTTCAGTCCAGGCAACAGCAGTCTGGACAAACATTACCTCAACACTCCTCCCCATGACCCCAAACTCACATCTATTTTTCTCTCCTCACAATCGCCCCCAAATCTTCCCATCAGGCCATGAGTGTGTGAAAAAAGTGTCTGCATGTATGTGTGTGTTAGTCTGGGACACCCAGTATGAATGGCAGGCGAATACTAAGCTCAATCTGATTGAAAAGGCAATGCTTGAACAATAAAAGAGAACGCTCTGGCCTTCAAGTCCCACTTTCATCCATTTGATGCTTGCCGATTCATCAGCCTTGCTCTCTTACCTCATGCTGGTGTTCAGTGATGCTTTAGCACATGTTTATTCACTTGTTTTTATGGACCGAAACAAGTCGTTATCATCCTCTTTTCAATTACCCGAGCCCTGCTGGTGAAATGACCTCTTGAAGCTCTTTGTTGTTCAATAGTCCATTCTAGAGCCGAGTGATACGTTCCCTGAGGCCTGTCTAATGGCCGTGAAGGTAGTATCCAAAATGGTGTTAAAAAATATTCATAGGGAAGCCCAAAGAAGCTGTTTGAGTCGATTGTTAATGCATGCAGTGGTTTAGCCTTGTACTGAATATCATTCTCGTAGAATAAGTCAGCTTTAAGATGTAAGGGATGATACCATGCTAATACAATGTTTTTATTTTTGTTTTTCCCGAAGTACCACATAAAGTGAGATACGATATACAATATAACTTTATTATCCGGCGAAGTGTGATTTTTGTCCTGCATTACAGCAAATTCATTTACAATTACAAAACATTATCACATGGGCAAAAGACCAACAAGACTTTCACAGACACAATAAAAAAGCCTTTTCAAAAAGCAGATTGCTAAACTTGTTGTTAAATCTAAAAAATAAATAAATAAATGTATATATATATATATATATATATATATATATATATATATATATATATATATATATATATATATATATATATATATCTTTTTTTTCTTTTTTTTTACTTTAGAAGCAATATACGAGGTCATTTTTCAGAAATGTAAATAAAAAAATCTAAAATAAATCAAAAGTTAATAATCAAATAGTCTGGGTCCTGTTTAATTTTGTTTTTTTAGAGATTTATTTAGTAGTGTACCTTTTTTATTTTTATTCTAATATAAATTATGCCAAACTTATTTCCTCACAGATTTCATTCTTTAAATAAGGTGTTGAGGTGTGTAAGTATATCACCTTGACATTTTGAGTTTATTTTTACGAAATCCAAAACATGCCAATTGTTTTGTAACTAATTTTATTTATAACTACATTTAATTGTCTTTTTGAATACGTAAAAAAAAAAAAAAAAAAAAAAAAAAAAATTACAACATTGACTCAAATACTTTAGTGTGAATCATGCAGTACCAACCTCTATAAAAGAAGAGCTCTTTATGTGCAGAGCTCACGATTGGGTGACAGTGTCAACATTTATACCGTGTTCACCTTTTTCCCCAAGACATCTTGTATGTTCAAATATTAATTAAGTATACTGGACACCCTGTGCAAGAGTTAAGGACAAAGAAGTATTCAGCTTTTGCCAAGGTAATGAAACCGTATGACAGTTTAAGATATTCTTTCCTCCTTCAGTCACGAACGTTACACCGTCGACCTCCAGGTAACTTACGAGAAGAGGTCCTCCGGTTTCCATTCCAGCAGATCCCATGCGCGGTTGCTAATGTATAGCGCTGCTGTTAGATGCCATACTCAACATGTTTTCCATGAGCAAAGTTGGGCACTTTCTGATTTTTTTGGGGTGGGGATGGACATTTTTCTTCAGTTCAGTCAATGGGAGCTATTGTGTGCTCGTGTCACCCTGTGTTAATTTGGGCTCTAATGTATTTGATAAACAAAGGGGCGCTCTTTAGCCTGACAGTCGTGACACCCTGATTCTTGCGTGGGCGCCGTGTGGCGCAGGGTTACGCCGTTAATAACCCACTGGCAGCCATCAAAGGCGCTTTAACCATGATCATTATGATAAAGGGCATACACTTAATTACAGGCCTGCTTAATTATAGCTCTGTTGAAGCTCGTTTGTTTGGTAGAATGCTAATTATACCACCGCACTCTTGGCGAGTCCTCTTTCAATCCACCTCTCTCTTTCTTTCTCGCTCTCGCTTTCTCTCAGAGAGCCGAACACTCTGGCTCATTTTCATGCAAATTGATATCCGGCGAATGTTTTGTCTCTCTCTTTCCCCTTTTTCTTTCGACGTGTGCGAGTGGGGCTTTGTTTTTGGAGTCGAACGTCTCCCTGACAAGACAGGATCAGGAATAATCAAGAGTAATTAACAGGGAGAGAGGGAGGAGAGCGGGTGGGTGGGGGTGGAGGGGCTCAAATACAGTGGAGGATAAAAAAGGCTTTCATCTCGCTTTGTCTGAGTGAATTTCCGAGGGGATTCGGGAACTTTCAGTGTTCTGCCGTTTTCGACCATTAGATTAAGTCAAATGCATTTTCACAACATAGAGAGCAGTGCTCGATATTGAAGGTGTTTGTTTGAAATATTTCAATATTTATTTTTATTGTATTTTATTATGCTGATCTCTGATTGGTCAGTAGTGGAGTTGTCAAGTATTCTTTATGATTTGATCATTGTTCCTGGCAGTCAGTTTCCTGCACTGTACTAGTTTCTTCTCTCTCTTTAAAAAAAAAAAAACAAAATCAGTTCAAATGTTTTGTGTCCATTTATCAACATTTTGATTTAATATGCAGTTAGGAAGTGTTTTTTGTTTGTTTGTTTGTTTTGTTTTGTTTTTTATACACCCCTTCAGGATATGGCTTTATATTCAGAGCACCCTGTTGAGGTTTCTTTTTTTTTCTGTGATCACTTCTATATTCTATAGGATTGTTCCTCTAGCTCAACTGGTAGAGCAATGCCAAGCGCAAGGTTGGGGGTTCGATTCCCCGGGAACACATGATATGTAAAAAATGTATAGCCTGAATGCACTGTAAGTCACTTTGGATAAAAGCGTCTGCTAAATGCATAAATTTAAATTTAATATTCACTTATATTGTTTTCTTTCCCTTTCCAGCTATGGATGATATCCCCTTTATGATCTACAAAAAATCTACTTCCACATTCAGAGATGAAGTAAGTGCTTCTTTAAAAAATAAAATAATAATAATAATAATAATAATAATAATAATAATAATAATAATAGTTGTTGTTGTTGTTGTTGTTGTTTAATAACAAGTTAACCCTTTAACTTTAGGTTCTATTAGTTAACTAGTTAATGTTGCATAGACTATGTATTAGATAACATTTATTAAAATAAACTTAGATTAAATATTAAATTTTTATAATTTATTAAAATAATAATAATTATTCTTATCATTATTGTCATTGTTATTTAATAATTAGTTAACCCTACAATATCAGAGGTAGGGAGGAATTTTTTTTTTTTTTTTTTTTTTTTTTTAAGTGGCAACAATTTATCACATTTTTTAATAATTGCAAATCTTAAATGTGGATTGAGTGGAGGTATATACCTCTTATTTTATTATTATTATGAATTGTTTCTTGATTATGCTATATATATATATATATATATATATATATATATATATATATATATATATATATATATATATATATATATATATTGATAGTTTGTGTTAACTCGGGTCCATTAAATATTATTAATAGATAAATGTTTAATTTTAATCATGTACTTTGTAAGGTCAAGAATTAACATCAACCAATATTAGTAGTATCTTTGATTGTTAGTTCATTAACTAATAAACCTTATGTTAACAAATGGAATATTATTGTACAGTGTGTACAATATTGTACTAATAATGACAATAATGTTTTCCCAAACACTTCCCCAATCTTTCATTGGTTGGAAGGACTGATTGCCCCGCCCATTGGTTGAGCCAGTGTCGAGCTGACTCTGATGCTCAAATAGATCTGTTACTATGCTACTTAATGCAACCAAAGTTTTTCTAGAGCCCCCATCCCGCCAGATGTTGAGCTGTGATGTGGAGTCAGTGCTGCACGAGCCTTCAGCACTACTGTAATGGATCTGCAGCTGATGAATGCATGCAGCCAGGCAGAGCTGGCTCATGGAGGGCCATTTGGCCCCTGTCACAAGAGCTCTGTTCTTATTGTCAGAGAGAGAATAAGAGCGAGAGACAGGATTAAAGAGCTTAAGCATGCTTATTTAACCATGGTCACCTCCATTATGTTTCCTATTTTTTCATGTATTTTTTTTTCTTTATTTCCAGATAGATTCAGTCCATTTCTTGAACATTATCATCAAATCGCCGAAAGAGATTGAAGATGAAGTAAGTTCACATATGCTCAGGTTGACCTAGGTGCTCAGATTAACATACAGAAATTGGTAGAAATTTTATAATTTATAAAATAACAGTAACAAAGTCTTTTTTTAAAGACAGATTAGATTTTTTTTTCTTCTAAAACTGTTTTATTTGCAACTTCGAAAAAATCATTTTTGGTGTACATTTAAGGCTTTTCTATATGTGTTCTCAGTTGTTTGATGCCATGATGATAGCCATTTTTACCAATACGATTATTATTTAAATGTTTATATATATATATATATATATATATATATATATATATATATATATATATATATATATATATATATATATATATATATATACACACACGCTATATAATGTACAATTTTAGGTATATTTTTAAGCTCCAAAAAATGGCACGATAGTTATGTTGAGAAAGCAGGAAGGTACGGTGAAGTAACAAAAAGTTGTATTATTGTTGTTCAAATTGTTCGTTATATTAACATTAAGAGTAATAACAGCAATGCAGTAAAAAAATAATGTGCAAAAAGGCAGTAGTGCGAGGCCAGAATTTTTTGTTAAAAACCAAAGAAAATGAACTTGGTGACACACTAGACTGATAATAGCTTTCATTTCATTACAAGTCATTATCGAATATCTGGAATAAATTATGTGAAAACAACAGGATTTTGTTTTATGATGGCAGTTCGTCTTTGTTTAGTTATACATATTTACTATCCCGTTGACCCCCCTCCCCATCAACACTTTTCATGGCGCATCTCTCCTCGAAGCAGGCTGTGATTAGAAGCAGCAGACCTAGCACGAGGGGAGGGGGATTCATTAATTACAGCCTAACGCAGGCTCCGCAGATGAAGTAAAGCAGAGATAGTGTAACAGCACTGGGTTTAGTGAGGTGGGCGACAGCACAAGATTAATGGAGAAGCGAGGGCTGACGGCGACGGAGTCGGAGCGCTGCCCTGATAATTAGAATCAGTGTGAGAGCATCCACAGCTATTGTTCTTCAGCCGCATCTTCGACCTGGAATGCAGTTTCCCTGCCACCCTGTCAAAAATGCAAGCCGGGATGCTCTTGCTCTGAATCAGTCACTATTGCTCATGCATTGCTTGTGTATGACCCTATGGCATGAACAAGTTAAATTTTGTAAATTAAAAAAAAAAAAAAAAAAAAAAAAATATATATATATATATATATATATATATATATATATATATATGTATATTATTAGTTGTTATTTTTTATTATTGTTGTAAACTTTTAATTTATTTTTTTATATATAGAATGTGTGTTTATGTGTAGAGAGAGAAAATTTTTATAATTATTTTTTATGTATTTTTAAATTTAGTATATAATTTATAAAGGCCTTGTGTTGTGCTTATCTAGAGAGAGAGAGAGGGAAAAAAATCAGTTGCATATGCATATAAAGACTGTTGTGCTTATCTAGTGTTACGCTATATAATGTAAATATTAGTTGAGCTTTTTTGTATATAATTGTGTGTGCGTGTATGTGTGTGTGTGTGTGTGCATGTGTGTTTTGATTATAGATATAAATCATATTTTTTATAGTTGTTTTAATACAGATTTTTTTACATTTTCTGTGTCAGTGCTTACCTTGTGTTACACTAAAATAATATATCTATGTAAATATAAATATTTTGTAGAGCTGTTTGTAATTATATACTGTAATTGTTATTATCATAGTAATTAATTTGATCAATATGTAATGAGCATAACACGGATGCTATAATGCAAAGTGTTAGTGAAGTCTTGGTTTTAAGTGAGCGTATAATATAATTCAGTTGCATTTACAGACTGAGAGCTGAATACATATTTCCAGTAGAAATCGGCACGTATTCCTTCATTAGTCTCTGGATGATAACTTCTCTGCTCAGGGCCTTGACGCACATCGTAATTGACTGATTGCTAATTCTATTAAAAACACATTCATTAAAAAGAGGCATTTTGTGACATTAAACATATGCACATGTAATTGCGGAAAAGCGCCGTAATCACAATCAGGTCCGTCGATAAGACTGCTCTCTAACAAGCATCACTTGAGCCATTTTTTTGTTGAAGATGTTGGTTCCAGCAATTACGCATTCTTTTCATTTCCCAAATGATTTGCAAAACTCGTAGAGATTATAATTGCTTTTAGCCACGCATATCTAATTTGTGTCTTTTTAAGTGTTAATTAGTTAGTGATTTGAGCTGACGTCTTTATGTAGTTTGCACAGCTGAAAAAATTTTATTGAAGGGAGGCTAATGATTTGGGGTGGGGGGTGTGTGTGTATTTTTTCTGCTACCTAGAAAATATGATAATATAAATATATATGCACAATTATGTGATTCCATGCATGTTTGGAAGTGTGACACTTTAAACCAGACAAGACCAGTCATATGTATTTCTAAAGGATGTGTGTGTGTGTGTGTGTGTGTTTGTGTTTGGTCATGTGAGGGAGAAGGAGACTCTGAGAGGACACCCAGAGAGCAGACGGGTAGATATTCAAATGAAGGGGGAATTAATGAAGACAACATGTCACATATTTTCACCTGCTCTGAGCAGGAACAGGAAATGAAGATCTGCTCATCTCGGAGGCTGCCGCCCATGTTCCGCACATCACTGTCCTGTCACGGGCCTGTGTAAAAATGGCAGGCAGTGATACATGCACTCTGTGATAACAGCCCATTCCTTCCCATCCATCATTTACACATGTGCGCGCACACACACACACACATACTTGTTTATTTATTACTTAGTCAGGTGCTGTGTGTGACTTTTTATTATAACTAAGCGGCGTGTGACGTGACATGTTGGTGGAACTTGCAGTTCTGCTGCAGGTAGATGAAGGGCGAGAGAGAGATTTCTGAAAGGAAGAACAAGGTTGTTGTGTGATCCTCCAGCATCACCTAGTGCTGTGAATCTGCATAACATCTTAAACAGGCGTTTTATAAAGCTTCAAGATGTTAAAAGCAAGATTTTTGTTCTTTTATTTATTTTTGCATATGTGTGCATGCATGTATGTCTGTATATATGTCAAATTCATTTAAACACATTAAATCCATTAACCCTTCATTTCATCGTTTTATTTTATTATTTTTGTTTAAAGAGAAAATGCAGTTTTGTTATGTACTTTTATTGAATATAATTCCAAGTTCTCCAATTATTATTATTATTATTATTTTTATTTTTATTTAATTTTTTGCTGTAATTATTATTTAGTATTATTCAGAATGTAGCTGATGATAGAAGCAGGGGTCAGTGATTCAGTAAACTGAGAGAGCATATGATCTTCGTGATTTGTCTATGTTTGTACTTATCTCATGTTAAAACTTATCAGTGACTTCTTCCTGCAAAGTATTTAGACCTTATTATAATTTTATTAGGCTAGTTGTAAGGTTAAATAAGGGAGCAGTCATAAGATTTGTGTATTGTGGAAAGCAGTTAATTCATGTTTGAATTTACCTTGCGATTTAATGGCTGTGTATCTGGAGATGTACACACGGGGGCGCCATTTAGCAGCATTTACTGGGCAAATACAGAAATAATAATATATATATATGTGTGTGTGTGTGTATATATATATATATATATATATATATATATATATATATATATATATATATATATGTATGTATATATATGTGTGTGTGTGTGTGTGTGTGTGTGTGTGTGTATATATATATATATATATATATATATATATATATATATATATATATATATATATATATATATATATATATATATATATATGTATATAATCATTATCATTGTTAATCATTGTCACCATTGTTTACAGTTGAATTACCAAAGTCATCATTCTTTTTTTTTTCTGTTTGTTTTGCAGTACAACTATTGTTTCAACACTGAACACAGCGCTGCTGCCTTCACATGGACTCAGTGACTTTAGAGAGTAGAGATTCACTATTAACACTGGTATAAGCAATCAAACAGTGTAGTGAGAATAACTAACAAATCTAACTGAGAATCCAAAGATCAGGGTATGAACACACTATATCTTTCTTCTTCCTGGTCTTCCTGGTCTTATTGGGATTTTTTTCTTTTAAGAAAACTTCCCTCCATCCTTGTGCCATATAAAGACTTCACATGATCACATGGATAAACTCAAATGGATAAAAACCGCTCGCTTGCATTTTCTTATTGATTATCTTGTTTCAGCTGAAATGGGTTGAAATGTTTACAATAGGCTATAATTTTATTTAAATTTTTCAAGTTTGACATTTAAAGGACAGTAACAACACTCAAAATATACATTAATATGAATTGTTATTGAATATAATTTTATTTAGCTTGAGAAAAGTTTTTTTCCATTTTTTTTTTTTTTTAATGATTTTTTGAATTTCCCATAAAATAAATCTTGACCCTATAACTCTAGCATTCTTTATTCTATTTCTTTTCTGTCTTTGTTTTTTGTTCATTATTTTAAAAAAAAACATGACCCTCTAACAATAGCACTCTCTGTACTGGTTCTTTTCTATCTACTTGTTTTTTATTTTTTTATGTTTTTTTATTTGTAAGTCCGTTTGGATAAAAGTGTCTGCTAAATGACTGCATGTAAATGTAAATATACTTTGAAGTAACAACATTTCAAGTGAACTACAGTATGTGTTAGGGTTAGGTTTGTTGGCAGAAGGGCTTAAATTAAAACTACATGTGGGTGAGTTTTTTTATTTTTTTATTATTATTTTTATTACCCTATTCTCATAAATGTTCAGTAAAAAGTTTTAAAACTAGCCCCAGTTTAATGATCTTTCATCATGTTTTCAGTCTGATGTCTGGTAACTATTGGCACAATTCATTTTTTAGAAACGTCCCTTGGCACAACATTACAGCCCATCAACCTCCATTGATTCCATACATATTAGTATGTTTGATGAATATGTTAGTATTTTATAAACTAAAACTTAGAGTATAATGTAGTTTTTATTTACCAAAAACCAACTGTCCACGTATCTGGACATCATGCAACAGAGGAATGAGATTGCATAAAGTCTGATTTCTGTAACCTGCTAGTTAGATGTTATGAATTGTCTTAAATTGTAATAAACAGACATTTAACAAATATATCAACATAAATAATTATTTAAAATTACATATTATAGCATTAAATGGCAAGTTTACACATATATATGGAGTCAAATTTGCATTGATGAAAATATAACTTGTTACAATCAGCAGTGAATGTTTTCCATGATTTGCCTATATTGTCAATAGGTTTACATGTCTACATGTATGTAACTACTGTTTTTGTTCCTACAATATGTGTTTTATTGTTATTATATTGTAATATCATTGTTTTTAATAACTGAGCTGATATTAATAGCATAATATTCCATACTGTCAACTGTGGCTTTATGTCCCATTTTACGCCTTTGTTGCATGGTGTTCACATACATGGACATTTAAATAATTTTTTAATAAAACCGAATTTTGTAAAAATGAAAATGGATTTAAATTTTAGCATCATATTAAAGTCATAAAAAGAATCATTAAAAAATCTAGATAACGTTTTCCATTAATCATGCATGAAAGGGTTAATGGCTTTTTGCTCTCCTGGATGATTTTTTCTTATTTGTGACCACAGATACATTTTTGCTTTTTTTGTTCATGTCATTTTTGCCCCCCTAGACAAGCTAATAGGGCTTTCTAGAGTGTGTGGGTGTCAGAGTCACTAGTGTGTGGATGATTTCAGAAAGGAGACAAACAGGTGCTGCACCAGAGCACAGGTTCTATCTCACTGGCCCGTTTAGACATCATGAACGCTGGGACAGGATGATCTCAAGGCTGTCATTCCCATCAACCCACTTCACACTCCTTTGAACAGGTAGAGCATTTATTTTCTCTAGTTAATCCACCAACCAAAGCATGTGAAGTAAATATCATCAGTGTATTTTGACTCAAAGGCTCCCCTACATACATACATATATATATATATGTGTGTGTGTGTCATGACAGCTCTCAGAGCGATCTGTATGATAATGTACATGACAATGTTAAAGTACCCCTATTATGGATTTTTTTTTTTATTACCTTTCATGCAGTTGACGTCAACATGAAACATAAGCATATTGCCCACTCAATTGTTGTGGGCACAGACCCGGGAAAACTTGAAAAAAGGGGTTGTGTTCCAGTTCACTTTGTATTCCCTTCACTTGCTAACTTCACTCCATCCGGTTTACTCAGATGTACTTCATTGATTACGCTGCATGAGTGCCCACTTCTGGCGGAACCCTTGGAATGGGCTGAATTAAAACGTCCTAAACCCTTGATCATTAAGAAAATTTATGGATATGCCAGTGTAAAATTTTCCTGTTGCAATCATTTTGCTAATGTTTTATCATGGTATACGGCATTATCATGGTATTGAAATCTATTTCAACAAAATTGCTCATAATACAGTATACATAATACTTTTTCTTATTACAAAAAAAAAAAATAATAATAATAAATAAATAAATATATATATAGCAATATAGAGAAATATATAAAGTTAAAAGTTTTAGACGGATTAAAGTGCAAAAGAACTATAAAGGCCAATCAGTATCACTTTACAATAAGACCTCATTAGTTAACCATTAACATTCACAATAAGCAATAGCTAAATTTTTTGCTACAGTAAAAAAAAATACAAGTTTTATTTCATATCAGCTCGTTAAATAACACAGCTGCAACTTTCGATTTTAACAACGTGTTATTAAATACTGGAATACCAACAATTTATGAATGTTCAGAATAATATTTCATTGACAGTTTATGTTAACTAATGAAGCCCTAATTTAAAGTGTGAACGAACAATAAATAATCAAAACACTTTCAAACAATAACTAGAGCATGTAGTCCAGATTAAAATGAAAATAGCCTATTTAGTCTAAATATTTAAGTATTTGCCGCTGTGATGAACACCATATTGAATCCACAAAATCTGAATGGCTATTTAAAATTATTTAAATATGTTTTAGAAAGTAGCAGCTGCTTTATTTATGGGATATCCAGGGTAAGGGCTACATTTTCTGCAGTTTAGCGCCATCTGCTGTCAGAGAGTGAATGTGCTTTCATTCATGGCGTGTTCCCCCATGTGCTTCTCATGTATGCTTGTTTACATCAGAGCGGCACATGGGTCTTTCAAGCAGCATACAGTAGTGTTGTGCATGTTGACCAGCTGATGGGAAAATTATTATTTTAATGCATTCCAGATTCTGAATATTTGACAAATACTGACAAATGTCTAGAATCCACTATTGAGTTGGTTTATTGTTTACATGTTTCCCCTTCAGAATTTGTTTGGTGCAGCATTCTATATGTATGTAAATATGTAAATATGCTTGGGCTGTTATGAATGTAAAAAAAAAAAAAAAAAAAAAATTATATAGTATAGAGTTGTTTGAGGTGGGAATAAATTAAATGCGATCTGCGATGACATCATAATAGTGTTGCATTGTGTTCACAGAGCGGCCTGAAGTTTGCATATGAAGCCAACTCGCTCCCTCTGTCAAAATCAAGGTGCCGAGGGTAGCGATCTCCATGTAAACTTCCCTCGTCCACTTGACAAAGTGGAATGCACTTTAATATGACGGCTAGGGTAAGTGCTTAGGGAAGTTCACATGAACCTAAATGAAAATATAAATTCATTTTTTGCCACTAGGTGTTGCTTTTGGAGCTGTAAAAAATAGCTAGCTGTTTTCCCAGTAACAGCTGTACACAAAGCAGCAATGCTTCACAGATGCTGCTTTATCAGGGATTAAAGGCATGATGAAATGTAAGTTAACCAGTCGGACAAATCACCACAAATTAGCATCACACAAAGGAGGGGTTTGGAAAAATGAATCGTTGAGCGAATCATTTGGGAGTTGTTGAGCAAGTAAGGTAAAAATAAATGCTTATTATAAGACAATGAAAGTGTTTTTTGACCTTGCCTGCATGTCAACCTGTTGTTGCGGACTCCTTAGGACAGCACCCTCTAGAGTTTCATGCCAGAACTTTAGATAGATAAATTATTATTTTTGTAAATTAGTATTATAGATAGTATAAATTATTATTGTTAAGATTGTTGTTGTTTATAACAAAAACAGTGTAACTTAAGGGGGGGGGGGTGAAATGCTATTTCATGCATACTGAGTTTTTCAAACTGTTAAAGAGTTGGATTCCCATGCTAAACATGGACAAAGTTTCAAAAATTAAGTTGTACGTTTGAAGGAGTATTTTGGTTCCAAAAATACTCCTTCCGGTTTGTCACAAGTTTCGGAAAGTTTTTTTCGAGTATGGCTCTGTGTGACGTTAGAGGGAGCGGAATTTCCTTATATGGGTCCTGAGGCACTTCTGCCGGAAGAGCGCGCGCTCACGTATAGCACAGCACTGAGAGCACAACAGACTTCACTGATCAGAGCGAGAGCGTCGCGAAATGTCACAAAAGGAGTGTGTTTTTGGTTGCCAGGGCAAGACAACCCTGCACAGATTACCAAAAAAAAAAAAACCCAGCATTAAGGGACCAGTGGATGGAGTTTATTTTTACAGAACATCGACGGAGTTGTGCAAGTGTTTTTGTTTGTTCCCTGCATTTCGAAGATGCTTGTTTTACAAACAAGGCCCATGTTGATGCCGGATTTGCACATAGTTTATTTCTTAAGGATGATGCAATCCCAACGAAAAAGGGTCACGATCGTGTGTTGGAACCTCATGCGGTGAGTAAAACTGCTTCAAATAACTCTGTGTTGTTAACTTAGCTATCGGCGCGTAAGCACATCAAGTAAACAACCAGTGTTGTGGGTAACGCGTTACAAAGTAACGCGTTAGAGTACTCTAATTACTTTTTTCCTGAAATGTGTAACTTAACGCGTTAGTTTCGTGCGTAAGTAATCAGTAACTTCGTTATTTTTTTTTTAAAGTAATCCGTTATTTTAAGGAAAGGAAAATCCCGACTGCAGCCTGCTTTTTGTCAAACAGTATGCCTAGGTCTACTGTGCCACCTGCGGATGTATCAGCGGAGCCGAAGCTCTGTGATCGTAAAGTCAATGGCTGTGATGCGTCTGTGCCCTGCGCCTGACCCTGTGTGTGTGTGCGGGGTTTTTTTTTCGAACTCCCGGCAAGATGGCAGAGAGGACAGCGTTTGGTTTATGGAAGTACGCACATTATTTTCAATTTGTCAACGAAAAAGAAATCAACTGTCGGACAAACGTTTCGAAAATCTGCTTCTGCTACGTTTTAATCACTACTTTGAAGAGTAAATGTAAGAGGACTGTGTTAAAGCGAATTTAGGCTTGTGACTGTGAGTGACACTTTAATAATAATTAGTTCGGCTATTAAGCGATTTGTCATTTGCCTGTGTGGCAGTGAAGGATTTAATTCGGTTTGTTATCATTTTTGTTTGAAAGGCAGCTGTTAATTTCTGTTAGATCATTGGCTGGCTGGTTGTTCATCATTTCTAAATGGATTTAAATCTGCAAGCCTGTTTAAGGTTGTGTTAACAAGTAAGCATACTTGTACTTTGATAACTGCATTATTTAAAGTTAAAGAAAAATCAGGAGTTTTCTTGTGGTGCTCATAATATACAGTAGCCTAGGCTACCCGGGCTGGGTAACGTTAGGTGCGAATTTTGATTAATAATATGTTCTGTGATAATAAATAAATAAAACGCCATGTGGAATAGCCGATTGCTGACTGTCTTTCCTGTTATTGTTATCCTGCAGTGTTCATTTAGTCGGATGACTGACGTTATTCATTGTCGGGAGTCACGACTTCTAGGTGCATTTAAAGGGGCCGGGGGCTGTGTCTGTCATGTGTGAGCCCCTGCGAACTGCTTTTAATTTTTGGTAACGCATGAGTACTCTAACGCGTTACTTTTATGAATAGGTAACGCTGTATCATAACTGATTACTTTTAATTGATGGTAACGTTGTAACTTAACTAACTACTTTCCAAAGTAACTATACCCAACACTGTAAACAACATGCGATGTTGCCATCAAACTGCACTTTCCACATGTACAGCTTAAAAAAAAAAAAAGACGACATAAAGTGGAACTTAGTCATTTTCCAAAACCGCTAAGCTAGATATATACAGTTTCAATACATACCACATAGAGACGTCGTTGCTGATGCTGCTCTTGTTAATGTCACAGCTTCCAAACGCTCTCAACGGAAAAGCCTACTGGCGCTCGTGATTCTTTAGCTCCGCCCACACACCACGCCTCCAGCCGGTCGTGTTTTTCTGGGAAAAATCTGTACAGACTATCTTTCTCTTAAAGGGTGGTCATAACTTAATGTATCATAAATATCTCAATGATAGAATTTTTTTCTTTTTCTTATATTTTTTTTTACAAAAAATTTAATAAATAAATAACAAAAGAAGCTTTAGCTGATACCTTAAAGGGGTTATATATTGTTTTTTTTAAAAAAAGATATATATATTTTTGGTGTAGCTGAATATGTTGACATGCTTTAATGTAAAAAAAAAAAAAAAAAAAAAAAACTTTTTCAAATACTGTACATTATTGTAGGTCAACTATGGCCCACCTCTCTGTCATTTTCTACGAAGTCCGTCCTTCTGACAAGCGCAGTCTGCTCTGATTGGCCAACTGACCCAGTTCATTGTGATTGGCTGAACACCGCAAGCATTCGTCGGAAATATAACTCCCCTTTACATAATCACGAGCTTCAGCTTTCAAATTCAAATTAGTTTTACCATCAGTTAAAGCCTGAAAGGGGAGCAGAGTGGTGTGACAGTCAGTAACAGTAATGACACTCATATGTGTTTGCACTCCCTGACACGGCTGCTTCAACACTAACTGCGGTTACTGAAACCACTCCTTTATTTGTGTGAACATTTGGGTGGCATTATGCAAATATTTCCATACAGTGACATAGACATGTGGGGCCGTGTTAGAACCGTTTTAAGGGGGGCGTGGCAGAGTCTTAATTTTGATAAAGAATATCTTTTAGGATTTGAGACTTTAGTCTTTGCAACATTACAGATCTTCTTAATGCACCAAGAGCTTGTAACACTCCAAAGACAAAAGAAAAATGGAAATCATATGACCCCTTTAAGGTACAAATACTAAAAGGTACATATATGTACCTTATTTACCCCTAAATGAAACATAGAAGTAAAATGCATACTGTGCATGCATATAATTATGTAAATATTAGTCCTATAGTGTTCTGCCCCAGTGACAGTTTTGTTCCATTTTTTTCTGAGAGTATACTGTAAAATTGTATGCTCTTATTACAGGAAAATCCATATTTCCATTATTTGGCCTCTTGTGAGTTATCAGGGGCCCTTTCTAAACTTCTGATCACTTCACCATGGACCCTCACCTCCAAATGGAGCTAAAAATTAGGTCTCTCTCTGAACCACAACTCCCACTCACAGCATCACTGCCTCTTCAAACAACCACCTCACATGGTTTTACTTTCAGCCGTGCTATGGCTTTATGATTGGGAAAATAATAATATCCTGATACCGCACTGTAAAATGAAAATGATTGGTCAGAGCCTTTAGTGTTTTTAATCCATGTGTGTTTGAAAGGAATGGTTTGGCATGAAATATGAAGGGAAACCATTCTCAGCTAGTCTATTCATCAAATACTTATAATTAGAAAACAAACTCTTTTTCATGTGTTTCGAGTTGATCAATGAGCAATGCACATTCAGGATGAGAAATTGGTTTCTGTTTCTTGTATTATTCTCTATTTTATAGGAGATGGAGGGAGAAAGAGATGAGAGGTTTGTCAGACCATGACTCGGTGTGCATGAATGGACAGTTCGCTGATATAGTCATCTGCTTCCAATGTAGAGAAGAGCAAAGGGAGCCATCCATCGCTGGGCACGTGGACACAACCTTGTTAGTCTCTCTTCTCTTTTCACAGACACTCACACAGAAAGTAAGACATACGCGAATACATGGGAACTTGTCCATGAGAATAAGCTGGAATCCCGTGATAGGTTTTTCATGCATTTGGATGGACAGAGTGTCCGAGACCTACATATAATGATTTTGAAACCCAGGCTGAACTGCTCATGCACTGCACTGCATTGTGCATTAGACATTATTAGTCCTGCAATGAGATGACAAACGCTTATGGAAATGATAGTTTTGTTCTCATAGAGTATCCCGAGTTTGGAACTTGGAAGCGTGCAAATTGATGTTTAATGAAAACAATGCACTGTAAGACAGTTTACATGAGTCAAACATTATGTCTGGTATCCCAAAAGTCTTGGAAATAAACTACTTTTTCTTGATGTGATTTGCCGTGAAGAAGCAGTAAATCTTTATTTGAAAGGGAGAATTGAAACATTCTATCCATATTTTATGTATATTTTATTCAGATGACCTCAATACTATTGATCTATTTTTATGTTCAAATTGTATTTTAAATATTAATCAATTATCTATTTTAGATTGTGTTTTGGGTGGATAATTGAATAAGAATTGAAGGACAAAGTAGAATCCCAGTTAAAAAAAAAAAAAAGATTAATCTGAAAGGTACATTTATTCTAAGACACCATTGCATGTGAATGATTTGTATACGTAATTTGGCAATATTTTAAATTGAAGATATGTCGTAATCGCAACACTGTGAATTCAAACTGAAGGTGTCATATGGAGGGGTAAGGAGGAACTCAAGTGCAGACAGGATGGACTAAACACAGGATCTATTTACACAAAAAGGGGAAAACAAAACCTACGAGGGCAGATACTAAATGACTTAAAAAGACAGGGTAGACACGATAAACAAAGACAGGAACATGTAGAAACGCATATCCCAATGTGGAAACAATCACAATTCGGAACAATGAACCGACAAAAGACAGAGCACACTAGGGGAAATAAATAGGAGAACTAATCAAGACACGACAGGTGGCACAGGTAAGGCAATCACGACAAATAGGATAACAAGGGGGCGGGGCAAGGGAACGAGACAACACAAGCACATGGCCCAAAGGCAAGGCCATGTGCTTGTACACAAAACACGGGTCTGTCATGATCCTGCCTCAAGACTACAGGAAAGTCAGGACATGAAGGCAGAATCATGACAGAATGATTTAGCTAAATAAGCTAAGGTTTAAAGAATAGCTTAAAGCTGCAATATGTAGAAATTTTGTAATAAAATTTCAGAAAATAACGTGCACAGTGTGATATATTTCCTCCAGTTGTGTACTTACAATGTCTCAAAAGTCTCCAAATATTTTTTATTTCAGAGAAATTCCGATTTTAAATAACTGGCCGTCCCGCAAAAGAAATGTCGCCTCTCAGTGACACAATGTCCGCTCTATACTTTGTCCCACCACACCGGAATATCACATGGTCAAATGCGGAAGTAGTGGTTATGTTATAGACGCGCGTATGGTTTGGTTGTCGTTGTTATGGATCACGATTACTCTTTGGCGAGTATTGAAGTGGCAGTAAAACGTAAGCATCCATATTCGGATACACGCAGACTGTGTGACAAACGGAGGAATAAAACCAGGATAAATATCGGCCAGGCGTTTACGAGATGGAGAGAGCTGCACGAAAATCTTGGACTTGACAGAGACTCTGCTCTCGCGAGTGTATTGATAGACAGGTAAGCAAATCAATTATTTATTTTGTTATTGTACAAGTAACATAATAGTTACAGTAAAGATGATTTTTATAGATATGAATTACACCACATGCCTGTACATTCTGTCACTGTAGCATTTTTTTATCAATAACGTTACCTGTGAGCAGTGTTAATTTTGACACGAAATTTTAATTTAGTTTTAGTCTTAGTCTTTTGACTATAATTCTTTTTAGTTTTAGTCAAGTTTTAGTCATCTGATTTGTTTTAATTTTAGTCTTATTTTAGTCGACTAAAATTGCTTGGTATTTTAGTCGACTAAAATAAGACTAAAATCAATAACAGATTTACTAGACAATTTTTTACAGCTGGTATAGGAAACAAACTTAACCAAAATATATAAAACACAAATTCAACTTTATTTCAACACAACTGTGTCTTTATTTCGATTCAAAAGCTTTTATGCAGCAACAAACACTGTCATGATAATGTAAACAATAACTAGCTGCCAATTGACCATCAATAAAAGAAAAATAATGTTAGGTCCAGGACCTTAAAGCTTACAGCTGAGCTGAACAATAAGTGCATACATTTAAAGTAAATATTTAATAAGTTGGCAGCTAGGTGGATAAAAAAAGTAAAAAGATTTTATAAGGTATTCATTTGTCTAGCAATATTGTATGTTTTAAATAATACATTATTGCTAGATTTGTATGTATAATGACAGGATGTGAACATTCATGTTTCACATGACTAATATAGAAATATTTGTGATATTGTCAACAAGTAGAACATTATAAAATATACTAAACATTAGTATTAATCAAATGTATTTATCATGATATTACGTATTAGTATTGTGCTCGCATCTAATTTGAAGAAGGGGCTATTTTACAGTACTTTTCAGTTCGTAATATTTAATGCTACAACATCTACGCACTGCACTATTCCAATTATGCTTAGCTCAATAAACAAAAGAACATCGTTGTAAAATTACATTTCAGAAAATGTCCGGGTGGCTCGTCTGTTAATGTCTTTTCAAATTGGTTGTGTTCTTGCCACGAATGAGCGCTCTGCGTGCTTTACACTTTGTTTTGTTCGTCGTCAAACGTGAAGTGAGCTGTGGACATTTTGTCGCTCTTTTAGACAGTAGGGACTTTAAGCAACAGCTGCGAATGGAACGGCTACAGCGACCGGAAGTTTGCCGTCACACCGCTGTAGCCAAGAACGTAAAAGTCACTAAGCAACGGTAAAACAGAACAGCTAAACGCAGCATTAATTCATTTATTGAGATCCAAAAAAATATATAATTTAAAAAAGCAGGAGAAGGATTGCTTTTGGCGTTAAATGACAATCTTTTGTCAGAAGAGGAGTTTTTAATATTGTATGATGTAAATAAGTCTAAAAACATAACATTTATTTACCTAACCTCTCACGTTGTAGCGACTCTGGCAAATCAGCTGTTCTCCCGTAGTAGACCGTTAAATTAGAACGTCACAAATTAGCAGTTAAATTCGCGCAGGCGCAATACAACGCCAGAATGCCGTTGCCGTTCCACCAGAGGCTGTTGCTTAAAGTCCCTATCACCTCTTCGAATGCCGACTTCCCAGGAGCTCATAAAAACTGAAAACCTTCGCTTCACGTCTCAATGAGTCAGGCTCTGATTGGTTATCTTCTCTCATGCAGTCTGTTCTTTTTTGCCGGTTCTTTTGCTCATTCCTCGCATCTCTCCCGTCTGCTGATTTGATTTTCGTCACAGTCTATTTTCGTCTCGTCCTTTATTCGTTGACGATAATGTCAATCAATTTAGTCATAGTTTTAGTCTCCATCAGTGCCTTCTATTTTAGTTTTCGTTTCGTTTTCGTCGGCAAAAATATATTCGTGATGAAAATAATGACGAAAATATTTAGTCAACGAAATTAACACTGCCTGTGAGAAAATAACATAATGTGGCAAATGGACTGTTATATTGCTCTTTGTACTAAGGTGAGGATTTTTATCACGTGTGGTGACCGAGATTATGGCAGTACAATTAAATACAATCGGATATGTGTTGTTAAAAATATATTTAGTCATTACTTGCAAATGTTCGTTCAAATTTACTTTTAGAACGACTGGTTTGAGCATGTTAAACAACACGGCATTAACCATAAACACGTAACACTGCACAACATTAACCCAACAAATCATTTAACAAATAGCTGTAAGTTGTAACGGGATAATATATGTAACGGAGGCCAGCGAGTAGTGCTGTGCAGGGAAACCTCACTCCCCGATCTCAAGAGACGCACTAGCGACAGACGTTAGTGGCTGTAGCCATTTAGCCTCCTTGTTAGTCCACCTCCCTTGCCGAAGACCAGGGTTCGAGCCCCACTCGGAGCGAGTGCGAGGAGCTTCAGAGAGGACCCGGGAGAGAAGGGTTACATATAGTATAACATTTCACGTTCCTTGCAGTTCATTAATTATGATGACATAAAATAATACGATCAGATATACAGGTAATACAAAAACGAATAAATTACCTCATCCGTGATCATGATTCGTTTATCCAATTTAGATACATTGCTATGGTGAAAACGCATTAAAAAACGACATCTCCCATCGTCACCTGCTTCATTGCGTCATCAAGCTTCGCTTTTGTTATTGTTGGAAATGCGCCCTCTTGTGGTCAATTACAAAAATCGCATACTGGAGCTTTAATAGCTCACAGAATTACTGAATAATTAACCCATTAAATTACAAACATGATCACAATGTTAAAAAACTAAATTTGGGGGTCTGAAAAATGTTTTAATTTTATAAGAAGTATTTTGTTCACCGAAGCTGCATTAAGACACAAAGACTAAAAACAATAAAATGAAATATTATTAAGATTTAAATGAACTATTTTCTATTTTAATATTTGAAAATGTAATTTTACTGCTGTGATGATAAAACTAAACAGCCTTTAATTCACAGTCTTCGATGTCACATAATCATTCAGAAATCATTCTAAAATGCTTTTATCTTTCAGAAATCATTATAATATCCTGATTTTTGAAACACAAATAATTTTTAATAATGTAATAATTTAATAATAATTAACTTTACTGTCAGTTTTGATCAATTGAATGTATCCTTGATCAATTAAAGTGTTAATTTTGCTTTAAAAAAGCATATCATATATACAGTACATGTATTTAATGTTTTTATTTTATTTTTTTTTACTGAAAAACTCAAACAAGTTAGGTATATGAGGACTCTGACAGACTGAGCATTTTGTTGCCCAACACAAACACACTCTTATTTTGCCAATCAACTTTAACAAGTGTTATGACAAGCATGTTGTATGGTGCACATTATATATGCTTTTCTGTGCTGATGACATCATGTTGAGGTTAAGAGATCATGCTGTTGTAGGAGAAGCGTAGAGGGAGATTGAACTGTGCGGTCGTCACTGCACTTTTCCCTTAACAAGCTCAAACTGGACTCGAGGGGGAGATGTAAACCATCAAGTCTGGATCTGGCACAGAGCAAAGAGTGATATCAAAGAGCAAGGCAAGTGCAAGAACTCTTTCCCTCTCTCTGTCAGAGTACTTCAGCCATATGAGGCACATTAGAGTAATTGAGGAGCAATGGGCCCGGGCGTGAGGTGATCTCTCTCTCTCTCTCTCTCTCTCTCTCTCTCTTACTCGCTCCATTCCCCTGTCCTGTCCCACACACTTACCCCCACCAGCAGCCCATATCCTACCTTTGTCTAAGTCTGGAAGTTTAACTTTCATGTTTTCTCCATTCTTTTTCATCATTCAAATCATTTTCTCTCTGTCTTGTCTGAATTTTCATTTCCTTTCTTTCTTTCTTTCTTTCTTTCTTTCTTTCTTTCTTTCTTTCTTTCTTTCTTTCTTTCTTTCTTTTCCATATTATAATCAATGTTTATAAGCACATTTGTTTATTTTATTGTTTTTAATACTATACATTTAATAATAATAATAATTATTATTATTATTATTCATACATGTATTGATCATTTGATTGTGATTACATTTCGATATTACTAATATTATTAGCAACATGTTTAAGCACATTTGCTGATTTAGTGTTTTAATATTAAATCTTTAATAGTAATAATAATTATAATTAATAATATTGTTATCATCATTATTATTAATATATTTATTGATCATTGTTAGTGATAAAATGTTAATATTATAAGCAACACATTTATAATCAACATGTGTTGATTTAATGTTTTACTGCTAAACATTAATAATACTACTACTACTAATAATAAAATTAATAACTTTATAATATATCATAATAAATTATTATCAAATTTATTATTTTGTATACATTTTATTAATAATGATTTTAGTCTCAGTATTTCAATTTTGAATGTCCATTTCCGTAGGGAATTTCTTACATTTCTTTAAAGAAAAGAAAAAAAAACATTTTGTGCTGGTTTTGTTCCTTCTTTTCTCTCCTTTAGGACACCACAAAGTGGCTTGAACACAGAGATCATTTAGCTTCTTTTAAGTGAGATCAAAGCGTTGTGGCCCCATGCCCAGGCATGAAGACCAATTAAACCTGACCAGAAGGATGCTGGTCCCCATGGACCACTCACCACTGGACACATGCTACGGTTTAATATTATGCTATAAAAACACCACAAATCTTTATACTTATCATTTGATATTCACTATAAATAGTGTTATTTTGGAGGCCAGCAACACAGGACTTCTCATTCTTTAATTATTATAGTAATCATAATCATAAAAAAATGATAGCCAATGTTAGGTGATAAAAGTGAAGGCATGAGGGAGTGTGAGAGTGCAGTCGGAAGAGGAAACATCGAGTCTCAGTCCACAGACAGGTGCAGTGACCCTATCCACCTCTGGAGGTGCCACTTGCATTTTATGGGACATTTATGGCAGGCCAGCACTTTTTACCACGGCCACCTGGATGCAATAAGAGCACGGCTCCTGAGCCTGCTTGTAGGAAACTCTCAGGGGCTCCCGCGGGAGGCAGGGCCTGTTAAGATGTTTATGATTCAAAAAGTGGTCCAGAGGGAAAACACTGACAACTACAGAGAGGGATTTTGTAGAGGGAGCTTGTTTTCTTGTTACTCCCAACACTTCCCCAGAGAGCTGTTTCCCTCCTCTTTCCCTGAGTAATCCCATGGGGAGAACAGGATTGATTTAGATGTTTTTTAACCTGTGCTTAATTGTGTTCGTGGTGATTTGATGTTTGGTCAGTTGGTTTTAGATTTTGTTTCATATATGTATCATATTTGTTAGATTTACTTCATTTAGTTCAGAAAATCAGAATTAACTATAATAAAAATTAATAATCTAGACTCCACTAAAAGTTTGTAAATTAAAGTGCAAAGACACAAGTCCCTTGTGTCCAGATGGGTTGCTCTAATGACTTCATTAGGATTGACATACTTCCTGTTCATTGATATATAGGTCCGTGGTCAGACCTTGTAGCTTAAATCATATATTTAATGGCAAAGATTTATGTAATAATTTTCTATTTTTACATTGTTGTATGTGTATATATATATATATATATATATATATATATGTGTGTGTGTGTGTGTGTGTGTGTGTGTGTATATATAAATATATAACATTTATCAACTAATTTAGAACATTTATTTTAAAAGTCTGAAGAATAATAATAATTATTATTATTATTATTATTAATTACAATAAATTTGAATGTACTATTCAAATAATGGTATTATTTATTATCGTCTAATAATGTTGCATCATGACAAATGGCAAATACTTTTGTTTGTGTGTGTATTTTATTTAATATAAAATTCTAACTAAATTGGAAATTATTATTATTATGCTTAAAATGTTTTAGATAATTAATTTACAATTCATCCCCATCTAAATCCTAAGCGCTGTTAATTTTGTATTGTTCTTAATTTGAAATGCTGTTGAAATAACATTTATATTGTGTAATATTTTCTAATAATTGTATATATTACTTCAGTAATACTTAGTAATACTAGTCATTCTTCAATGATATTACTTTTTTATATACTATAATTTATATTCTCTGTTACCCAAAGTCTTGGATCTGGCAGAGCTGCACTATTTAGAATAGTCAATTAGACACCTGGAAACTACATAAGACTGAGAACTTCACAGCTCTAATGCCGCAGGTCTGTTCAGTTCTAGCCTGTAACCCATCTTCCATGCTGACCTTTGATGAGGGAGACCACAGCAATAAATCCTGCGCAGAATCCACTCACACCTTCATGTTTCAGCCGGCTAACTACATCTGACCATTCAGGGGGTTCAAAACTGCAGGCTCTAATAGCCGAGCAGATGGACCAGTAAATGATGTCCAGGACACGGCTACAAATCTGAAGAGTTTTAACCAAAGCTGCAGTGCTACCCTTACACTTCTGACTGTATCAATATTATGTTGGCCATATACTAAAACGTATTGAAAATTATTAATGTTCATGTATCTTCACATATAATAATGTTCACATATCTGATAAAGGCCTCTTCATCTCAGCATTCATTTCTTTTCTTTTTTTCAGTTGAATCCAAGTATATTGTCTGTAACATTTTGCGTTCCAGCATTAAATGGAGATCAACAGCTCCACTCCAGGTCATTATTTATCCGTGATCTTAAACACACGGGGAAAGGATCAGTGTTTGGACCGGTTTCAGTGCTTTGAAAGTCATTTTTTGCTCTCGTGGGATACACGGAGACCCTCAGGTCAGCACATGCAGGGAGCATTGAATGTGTTGATAGAGATGAGGGGGTGCTGGATAGATTAGAAATGCTAGCTTTTGACAGACGCTCCACAGATCTTCATCTCCAGATCCAGCCAGCTGAGGAACATCTGGAGCAACCCACACAGACATTGAGAGCAGGGCTGTGAGTTACATTTATTATACAGCAATGGCAAATGATGAAATGGCCTGTGAATTTGTCTCATGATTTAGGTGGGGTTTATATATATATATATATATATATATATATATATATATATATATATATATAATTCATTACAGTGAGGTGGTCTTTCTGCTGGGCCTTAGGACTGTCTCACCTCCGATAGATAGATTATTAAAAAATGAGTTTGTCAAGGAAACGGGACCATCACTACTGGCAAAAAGCAATAATACTAGAATGAAATGCACCTTTATAAATTGGTATAAATTATAACCTAAAATCTTAATGTTGAAAAAACAAATGTTCATCGTACATGGACATGCATCACCAAATATTATTCTCATTACTATTATTATTATTATTATTTAAGAGAGTAGTAATAACAAGGTTAAAAATAATAAGAGAGAGACCAGAGGCCTGACAGTCATCAAAGCACTGATGTGATGTGACCCATTAGCAATTACCTTGATCCCTGTGTTTCTCCTTTAATCTTCACGGCACACTGTTGGTTCGCCATAATTACAAACCAGTGACAAATTTTCTGACATGAGCTCTCCTCAGTGTGGCGACTCAAATCTATTTAGGACTTCTCAGTGTTCAGGCCACAAGACTGGTTACACACATTTCATTTCAAGAGCTCTGACTGAAGTTATTCCTCCCACAAAAGAGAAACAGGGGATGTATGTTGTAAATGGCATATATCCTAAAATCAGACTTGGAGCCGCCACTGAGCCCGCTTTGCCATGGGATGAATAAATCAGTCTGGAGAAGAACCCAATGAACAAGACAACCATCTGCTGAAAAGCATCGTAAATCTCGTCTAGTTTGGGATACGTTACCATCCCTTCAGTTTCGCTGTGAGGATTTACAGGACTCACGAAAGCCTTAACTCTTTTCCATAACAGCAATGCAAATGCTGATGTGTTCTAGCTGCGTGTGCTAGTACTTTTTAGCATTGAAAGGATTTTTTTTTTTTTCGAAAACTAAATGCATTTGCAGGTGACATTTTCCAGATTCAATGGAGAAATCAAACACATTTTCTCTCAACACAGTGTCTTTGTTAGCTGTACCTAAAATAGTCTGTTTCATCTTAAGCTAACTTTGATCTGCGTCAGATCCTGACCTTTGATAAAAGAAGGCTGGATGAAAGCCTACTACTAATACAAGTGCAATTGGTTTGACTTTAAAAACTTTTTATTTTATCTAGTATATAGTGTGTCATTTATACATGATTTTCTTGGCACTTATGGAATGTTCATCAACTTAAAAGTAAAAATCTGCTGAAAGTGTACTCATACCTTCCAAGATGTAGCTTGTTTATTCATCAGAACAGATTTGGTCACTTGCTCAACGATGGATCCACTTCAGTGAATGGGTGCCGTCAGAATAAGAGCTGATACAAACATCACAATAATCCACAAGAAATCCACACGACTCCAGTACATCAATTAAAGGTCTGCTGAGTGAGAAGCTGCGTGTTTGTAAGAAACAAACCCATTCACTGCAGAGGATCCATTGCTGAGCAAGTGATGTAATGATACATTTCTAAAAATCTGTTTTGACGAAGAAACAAACTCATTTACATCAGATGGCCTGAGGGCGAGTACATTTTCAGCAAATTTTCATTATTGAGTGAACTATTTATTTCAGTCATAGCTGTTTTTTTATTCTGTTAGTTCCCGCATGTTCAAAAAAAAAAAAATAAAAAAAAAAAAATATATATATATATATATATATATATATATATATATATATATATATATATATATATATATATATATATATATATATATGTATATATATATATATATATATATATATATGTATATATATATATATATATATATATATATATATATATATATATATATATATATATATATATATATTAAATATACGGGACCTGCAGAATTATATTTTTAAGAGAATTTGTGCATTTCAATGCAAAGTTAACAGTCTGAGTAACCAATGATTACATTTTTTTATGTTGTCTTTATTAATTATCCCTCTTGTCTGATGAAATGTGATAACTTTATTTAAACTTCAAGAAATCTACTTAATGTAGCTGAAATTAACTCTTGCTTAGACCTTGTCTGAATAGACACATTACCAAAATGTGAAGTTGTTTCATGTTTAAAACATGGAATATGAGTCAAACATTACAGTCTAATGTGATTTATTTGTTTATTTATTTATTTAATAGACTCTATGTTTGCTTTTTGTGCGCAGTATTAGATCATAGTGCATACTAATGGTATGTGTATTAAAAACTGTGCAAACCCACCCACACACACACACACACACACACACACACACACACACACACACACACACACACACATATATATATATATATATATATATATATTATATATATATATACACACACACACTGTATATTATAGTAATTATAGTAAATACTATAGTGTTTTTAACCATACTGTAGTATAGTGTATTATACTGTATATATTATAGTATTTACAACACTTTTTAATGAATAATACAGCATACTTTAGTATTAACTATAGTGAAGTGATAAATTGTAATAAATACTGTAGTATACTTAAGTTTTTACTACAGTAAACTGTAGTGTATTGTAAGATAATATACCCTATAGTTGTAAAAACTTAGTTCAGTATTGGGTAAGTAATTTGCTTATTTTACCATAGTTGTTTTAGAAAAGAAGCAACTATAGAATTGCCACAACAAATTAATTAAAGTAATGTTGTACAGTATGGTTCAAAACACTTTAGTATTTACTATAAATTACTATAGTATTATTTATTTTATTTTTTTTCATGTGGGAACTTAAACCGACGAAGACCACATCGAAGGTAATTACAGCTAACAGTAGAGTAAACGTTTAGTGCAGTGATTGGTAAAAATGTTCGTTTCACCATACAGAAGCTAAAAGTAGATCGGCCACTGGAGGGCGATATTGACCCTCTATATAACACTGAGAACTGAGACAAGTCCATCCAGGGCAAATTGTACTGAGCTGCATTCGGTGCTAAAGAATTATCAACTATCGTTTAATACATCGTTTATCAATGTAACTCTATGTTTAAAGCAGTTTAGTTGGTAATATAAATTCAAAATGTTAATTATATAAAACTATATTGGTCAAAATTTAATGAACATGACAACTAAAAACAAATAAACTAGTAGGCTACATTTCATGTTCAACACTGCATAATCTATACTGCAATTGTTTGTTAATATTAAAAGTTTTTATTGTTAGCATACAACATTTTTTTTTTTTTTTTTTTTGCAAGAATTTATGTGGCTGGAGATTAACGACATTTTCTGAAAAAAACTTTGCAAAGACAAACTTTTTTTTTATTAAATGCTACACCATAATAAGCTACCAGTTAAATAACTAGTAATTCTTCTTTGATTTTCAATTCTTATTTAATTATTTATCAGTTGCGTTTGTAATGCATATTTTCAAACGAGTGAAAATAACTCTTGTTTTCAAGTCTCTGAAGAGTGCAATGGTTCATTATAGCAAAAACTCATTAAAAGATCAAAGTGGATCCAAACTTGAAAGTTCACTGCCATGTACAATTTACTGTCTGTGTCTGCTTCTCACTGCCATTAGCAGGGTTTGCTTTCTTTTTCAGGATTTGTTCAGATAAGTGAAGGATTAACCAGTATATGCTCCAAACAGCTCCAAGATTTACCCGCTGCCAAATACAAGATATTATGTGTAGATTAACATCTCACATGTATCTTTTACTTCGTTCTTGTGTTCATTAGCCTCATGTGCAAAGTTTGAGACTTCAAGAATTTTTTTTTTTTAATTTCTATATTTAATATATAGGCCTATATATATATATATATATATATATATATATATATATATATATATATATATATATATATAATTTTAGAACATCATAACAACTTTCAGCAAAAAATTAACACGGTTATAGGCTACAACTGTATCTCGTTTCTTGTGTAGCACAAGTTGTTGACTGTTTCACAACAAAGGTTTCGTAAAATTTATATTTAACGATTTTTTTTTGTTTTGTAATATTATTTTTATTGTTGTTATTTACATTACGCAAGTACAGAAGGCTGGCGCTGTCCAAGACCTAGCCTTTAGAAAGGTAGCTATATTTTTGTGAAAAACCCTTTGAAGGCATTTAGCTCATTTTCTTCAATTGATATTATAACAATCTAAATCAGTATATATGTAAATATGTGTAGAAATCAATTGCGATGACGTATACGCAGACGCATACGCATCGTTAGATGGCAGTGACGCTCAGAGCGCATCTCCTCGCGCCGCGTCTCAGACAGTCCGTGATGACATATAGAGCCTGAACACATCCCATACTACACTTCAGACTTTATTTACTCAGTTATGATACACTAGTTTTATGCACATTGCTTGTATACTGAGTAAACTTTATTATTATTATTGCTGTTGTTGCTATGTCATAATTGTATTATATTGTTATCGCTGCTTTAATTTTAGTTTACATTATAACCATATGGAATTTAATGTAAAGCGCTCTTTGATTAATACTGATATATCAAGGCTGGGCAAATTTAACAATGTAAAAAAATTTAATATTTCGCATTCCACTTCAACGGAATGCCCCCTCGGGAAACGAAATTATTTGGCAATTTTATACAGAATTGTTTATTCTTTTATGGATTTTTGTTTAAATAAAAAAAAAAAAACTAAACAAAACACCATTCCTTTCAATAGTATATTTTCGCTCGATGAGATAAAATGTATTTACTTAGGCTATTTGTTTGTTTGTTCATTTATTTATTTCAATCCTTCATTTAGATAGTACGTGTTTGTTTAGGTTGATAGCCTTATAAGCTATACGTTCACCCTTTTTTAAAAAAAAAAAAACCTGATAAAGCTTATATTAAAAAAAAAAAACTCGACCGAATACAGGAATCAAATATTGATACATTCCAGCTATTAATTTTCGTGTGTACATTTTTCATGCAAACGCGCTTTAAAAAAATAAAATAAATAAATAATATTAAAAAAAAAAACGTATATTTGAGTCTAAATAATTTTAAATAAGTTTTATTGTCTTTGCACACGTTTCAGTCTTATATTATGGAATTTACAATAGTAATGTTTATTTTCTTTTTCTTTTAATTTCCCCCATTGGTTTCTTTATAAACCAGCAGTTTAAGTCCTCTTGATGCGTGTTGTGTTGTTCTTACCTTGCGTTCGAATTATCCGAGTTGTTTAACTAAAATAGTGTAGCAAAGCTTGCAAACCTTTATTGAGTTTAGATTGGCTTTTTCACCCTCTCTCTCACTCACTCACTGTGGTGCACGTGCCACACACCTGCCGCTCAGGCGCACCATTTAGAAAGAGGGAGGGGGTGTCTGAAAAAAAAAAAAAAAAAAAAAAAAAAATTAAAGAGACTTTCTCGAGCAACATTACATAAATCACATCTATTTGCGTTTCTTGCTTTTGGGCCTCGTTGTCGAAATTCTTCAGAGAGCAGAGTTCAGAACCCATATCGTGCGTTCACTAAAACCCTTTCAACTTTTGTGGGCACAACATTTGGGCCTTTGCGCCACCAGTGACGGAAGTAAAACGACTTTTAAGGGACTCTAAACATGTAAGGCGTTCGCCCTGATTGCCTTTCATGCCTGTCCAATGAGATCCGTCTTTATGAAACACTTCGTAAACCAGAGTTCCAAACAAAAGGCCAAGTCCCAGAAACACACAAGTCACGCCACCAGCATATTGCTGACGGCCTTAGACACAGTTCATTCCTCTCTGTAGCAATTACTTTCTTCATAGCACATCCCTTCTGTGTGTGTGTGTGTGTGTGTGCGCGCGCGCGTGGGGTGGGGGGCTAGTTTAAACTAAGCTTCTTTTTCAACAGACAAAACTAATTTAAACCAGTGATGCAAGAGAATTTGAGTATTAAACATATTCATTCATTTTACGATTGTCTACATTTTTTAAATAGCAAACTATTATTATTATTATTTTCAACATGTACCTAAAGCGATCTGTCTGTCATTATAGGTCTATAGTCGTTTCTTTGCAGATCATAATTGAAACGCAAGGGGGAGCCTCGCACAAATCCTGTTTAGGCACCAGCATGACCCCGTGGGCTCCAGTTTCACTATTAAGGATGTTTAGTGAACACTGGAAAAAATTAAAAATAAAAAAATAAAAATAAGAATAAAATAAAAATTCCCATTTTGTTTCTAAGGTAAGTGATTGCAAACAATTTGGCTACATTTAATAATTAAAATAAATAAAATAAAAATATGTTGAAAGTTAGTCAACTAAAGTTATTTAAATGTACGCCTATAGCTAAAATAAATTGATTACAACAACTTCCCTTAATTTTTATTTTATTTATTGATATTTTTTTAGTAAATTAAATTATATATTTTTTTCAGTGAACCTCAATTAAGGTAAATGATCCATCGATTATTTATTTATCGATTGATTGATTGATTTAGTTTATTAAAGATACCCTGGCTATTTTTCCCCCTTGTGTGGTCTGAATTAGACCTGTCTACAAGGATACAACATTTGCAAAGTAAACATTTTGGGAATTTCCTTCGATAGCTCAGAAATAGCAAATGATTGTATTCTAAACCGGGAAATGTTCGTTAATATATGTTAAATAAAAATTACTATATGATCTCAATATGGCGGCAATCGTGACAGGCGACCCGCTCCATATCGAACAATGGAATCTTCCACCTTTTAAATATATTTTCAGAAATAGGCTAGATTTAAAATCAGTTTTTAACATGTTTTTAGCAATTGATTGATTAACCAACATATTAAATATAACAAATAAATAATAATATAAATATTAATTAAAAAAATAATAACAATGAAAATTAGGCTAGGCTCTATAACTTATATTTGTTATCGTTTTATATATTTGCATTATTATCTATTTTAAGTTTTACTGTACGTTTCACCTCCGTACTAATGAATAAAACTATATTGTTGTTACAGTAAATAACAGTAATGATAATAATAATAGGCTAATAATAATACATTTTTCTCCATCTATGCCCACAATTTATCCTTGTTACCGAAAAGCACAGTTCGTCCTTTGACTCATCTCCTGTATTCGACTGATTATTTAATCAGCAGCCTTTCTGATCATCATGTGGCTGCAGTCTAGGCTAATAGAGTAGCCTACTAAAAATAGAGTTCGACCGAGAATAAACCGTTTATGGGACCGTAATGAACTGGCCGCCGTGGCCTATGGTTTTCTGAGTGTCAGCTGAAGATATTTATTTTTGAAGGTGTTGGGCTGGTGGAGCTTATTTGATAATGAAAGGGTCTTCATAGGTATCTCACTTGGCGAATGCTTGAAGTCTCCTAAAAGGCTCGGAGGTAGTACGGAATCCCGGGAGTTAGGCGGTAACAGGGAGCGTGACGAATTCCGAATAAAGCGAGGAGTTAAGCGCGTGCATTCCTCTCTCTCAGTGTAGCTACATGATGCTTGGAAAAGAGCGTGCTAACTCTCATGCTTGAGTATATGACTTGAGGCACTGAAGGCAAGTATTAGTTATATTAAAAACTGACGTTTGAGTGGCCAAATATCATTATAAGCTAACATGCAATGAGCTAAATAAATATTGCACATTATCTTTTCTTATTTTGACGAATTTTAAGCATTTTAACAGGGGCTTTTTATACTTTGAGATTGAGTTTTCCAAATAAATAAAAGAAGAGAACAAGGACTTGACTTAAGTGTAGTTAATCTTAGCAACAACTGTGGACACGTGCAATTAATAAAGACCTGAAGATGAAAGGCGCAACCATTTGTGGTTCACAACCTAAATATCCAGCACTGGGATCCTAACAGTTGCTCTCAATCGGTAGTCAGTGTATATCATTGGTAGTCATGGCTATTGTTAGCCTGTGTCAAACATTTGTGAAGCATGAAGCTGTAATAAATACAGCTGATTTATTGTTTTCCATCATGATCAAAACGGTAAGCAAAAATATTTCCTTTACAATACTGCTATAAATTATGCTGTGCAAAATGTATTTGTCATTTAAACAGTTCAGCGATAATTCCTTCCTTGTTTTTAAAAAGACGAAATCTCTAATGGATGGATTTACTGGAATACTCTCTTGAGTAAATTGCCTAGGTAACAGAATAATAGCCTACAATTACAAAGAAGCTAGACATTTTAATATTGTTTAAAAGATTCATCGCTTATCTTTTGCATCATTTCATTTGTTCAGGTGCGTCCTCTTTTTATTGGTTTATTGTTTTTTTTTGATGAGAATAGATCCAAACAAAGCGGCTGACTAAATAAAATCTGGGACATTTAACTCATTAGCTCGATTTTTTTTTTTTTTTCTGTGTAATCGGTAGTATATTACTACTCCATCTGTGCCAGAGGACTGCTCAAGGGTTTGCTTTTTATTTCATCGGACTCTGTCTGTGGTTATCAGCCCTGATCTCCAGGTGCATCGTAGACGAGGGTCAGAAGGTTCGAAGCTTCATAATGGACACAAAAGCACAAAGCATGCGGACGGGCCAGGCGTGATGCTCCGCTACCTGATATCAAAGCCAGCAGCCTCTGCATGGGAGGAGAGGGCCTCGGAGAAACATGCGCTTCAAGGTTTGAAGTGACACCATCTATTTACATCAACAACAATAACAGTAACATTTTACATTACAATAGGCATGATACAAATTGAAGATTATTGTGATTAGTTACAAAAGAAACAGCATCGCGTAATTGCGAGCACTGCCACAGATTAATACAAACTACACGTTCGTGTATTCATCGTAATAGCACTGTATCATTAACACAATAAAAGTATATTTATACTGCTATTACTACTACTATAAAATTAACATTTTTAATACGTTGTTGCTGTTTTGTTGACATAACGCATTTGCCGTTTTTTAGCCTATTTTCGTAAAATTTACAGAAGCAGTTGTTCATTAATAAGCAAATCGCATATTGTCAAAAATGTTGTTCTGTGACTATGAACGCATTAGGCCACTTGTTTTTTTTTTGTTTTTTTTTTACTATGTGAAAAATATTTTACATAGTCTATCATGCATTCAGGCAAATACATACTTGAAAAGATCAAAGAATATAGCCTATATAAATGTATTAATATGTAAACTCATTTTCTTTCTTTCTTTCTTTCTTACTTTTTTTCTATTTAGGCCAAGATTTTGTCTAAATTAGACTGTGTTTTTAGACTCATTTGTTCCACCACAATGTTCGTAACGTTGTTTACCATCCTTGTGCGCTTCTAGTTTGGGAGGCAATGCGATTTTGGAGGCGGAACGCATTTAGTTCCAGTCGGCAGAGTGCACGAACACTGGCGCACCAATAGCATCCCTATGTCAGTCAATAGTCTGCAAAGTGACGCGACCAAAAGGGGAGGGTGCTTTCTCTCAAGCCTATCTCAGTTTTGAGCTTTCTCGAGCTGCAGGGAGCCGAATGGCGCACTAATTTAAGAGTTAACGTTTAGACATCTCCTTTATATTTTCGTGGATTTTACTAATTTCCTGAAAACTTTCTGCGGGACGAGACGACTTGTGCACGGTGTAGGAAAGGGAGGATCCTCCCTTGCAGCTCGTGACAGCACTGCCGGGATACAAACTTTGCGCTTCGTGCAGAAAACGTCTAGATTGACTCGGCCATTAATTAACAGGTGATTTAGTGCGTGTTTTAAGTTTTATAGTTACGTCTTGTTGTCCTTCTGTGCCAAGGTTTGATCGAGAGCAAATACTAATCTTGCAAGTGGCAATTGCAATGAAAAGTTTTCTTGAGCTGTCCATCTTAACGGCAGAGCCGTGAGATTGAGATTTCTGTAATGTCATGTGCTATAGTTTTGGGATTTGAATCGTGGACAACTCTGACAAATGTGTTGTTGTGGATATTACAACAGGTCCTGAGTCAATAGGACGGCGTTTCCTTGCTGGTAACAGTTGGGATATTTAATGATGTTGGACGGTATAAAAATCGAAGACCATCCGCTGCGGTCGGGACAGGCTACGCTTGGAGTTATGCTGGGTAAATGATTCATTGTCTAAACTATTATAGCCTACTATTGTGAACACTCATTCCTGTAATAAAAAGAGAATTTCAAAGAATTCTATAATGCTGTTTTTATCTAGACGTAGCCTACGCGAGAAATAAAGCTGGATCTGTGGCAGTCGAGATATGCAGACGGCTGGGACGCATCCTCATGTGGCATGCATTTTACCGGCCGGCCGCATATCTGTCGAATAAAAAAAAGGCTGTTTCTAAAAGAATATAACCCCAATACACAACTGGACGTATACAATTTTTCTTACATTTCATGAACGACGTAATATGTTGATTTCGATGCTCCAGTATTGTCTTTTCTGGATACAAACCGTTATACTTATTTTTCATTCAAACACACAAATATTATGGCTGCTTCATAATATCTGTCTAACGTCTAAATACTTGCGAAAAGAAAATAGGCCTACCACAAAAAAGGAAATAAAGAAAGGAAAGAAAGAAAGAAATAAAGAAAGAAAAACACGTATACAAATACAACAAGACACGTAGGTTACACAATTCTATACTTCATTTCATTTTTAATGGCTGATAATTTTGATTTCAGATGTTTTGTATGGTAAATAAATAGAAAAGTACAAATATATAAGGCTATATTGCCGATCATTTTAAAATCACATTTACGCTTTTTTTAGACTTAGTCTTAGTTGATAGTTATAAACGTTTTTTTTTTTTTTTTTCAATGTAACTGTTTAGACTAGTACAAATAATAATATAACAGTTAATAATAAATTTTATCTGTAAGTTCGTAAATTGTCAGTTATTATTCACACACCATTTGTTGTTTTTCTTCACCGTGTCATATTGGTTTATTTAATGAAGCCCAATATTACAAAATTATATCATAACCACTTGTTCAATAGGCCATTTATGTATCCTTATTTTTATTTTATTTTTTATTATTCAGATGAAGTTTAGAGTGTTATTAAAATGATGCATTTGCTGTCCAGGGACGGAGTGCCATCACCAGGCGGTGTGTGAGGGGTGCCAGCGGCCGATATCCGACCGCTTTCTGATGCGCGTCAACGAATCTTCATGGCACGAGGAGTGTTTGCAATGCGCCGTGTGTCAACAACCGCTCACCACCAGCTGCTACTTCCGGGAGAGGAAACTTTACTGCAAACACGACTACCAACAGTAAGGGCATGGATTATTGGAAAGATTGGTGTCAGGCATCCGGGTTCATTGCTTCTGGTTGACTTGTTTTTATTCAACTGTGATCAAGCAAATAAAAAGTGACAAATCTTTCGTTTTTACGCTCTAACACTCACAATATCTCCGTTCGTAAAGTTGGACTGGATGGTGGCGTTGACGGTATGATTTCGGTGAACTTGTCATCATCTTAAAATTCTGTTGGTTTTACAGTTGTGACGCCAAGTGCATTGTGGTATTGTTGAAGAACTGTCTTTATAATTATTAGGCATTTATGCAAGTTACAGCTATAATTAAATTCGTTATTGCTTTGTGTAATTCCAAACTGAGACGCGTCAGTCCTGTGATTTAGTGAGTGATAGTTTGGCTTTTGAATTTTCATTTCAGTTTATGCTGCACTAGATTTCTTCTTCTTCTTCTTCTTCTTCTGCTTCTCCTTCTTCTTCTTTTGTATTTATTTCTTTTATTTTCCGTTGATCTGTTATACTTTGCAACTCAATGACAATCCAAATTAAGCGATTTCATTTAATCATTTAATTAAGTCTTTCCTTAGATCTTTCGATCAGTCGAGTAGCCCACGATATAATTATTCAGTCACCTGTCGTATACAGTAGGCCCATGTCCATTTACCGCAGATGGATGTTGGTTAACTCGTTTAATTTTACCTGTATTTACGCCAATCATAAATGGTTATAAATTATTTAAGTAAGACATTAGGCATTAGCTTATTAATTACATAATTATATTTAATTATTGTATAGCATATAGGCTATACACACACACACACACACACACACACACATTCATTTATTGACTGGCTTTAAATAATAAACGTACTATTGTTTTATAATAATAATAATAATAATAATAATAATAATAATAATAATTATTATTATTATTATTATTATTAGATATATTATTAATGAGATTACCGTTGTTGTTATTGCATTTTGCAATCGTGGGCCATTTCCATCGTTGTGTTGCAGAATGTTTTTGATATAATTAATACCTAACCACGCCATCAAGAATGCACAAACGCCATAAGGGATGCATATGCAAAATGCCTATTTTTAAAAGACCGTTTTAAACAATTAAAATCTTCTGCAATAGCACTTCCTTTTTCTCGGTTATAAAATCGTGTGCATAGTCATGGTATGGGATAGTCTTAATTCGCACAGTGGATGGGTGCTGTGCTGACCCGGTCCTGACGCTGTGAGTGGACCGCGGGGAGCCTTATGTTGCATGTCTTCTCCCCATGTGTGTCACTACTTTTGCAAGCTTTTGTGTCAGGGGTTTTGAAATATCGCTCCCTCTCTCATGGTGATAACTGGGAGGTCCTGTCCGACACCATGCAATAATTAAAGGGCCATATCTCGCATGACTTTAATAGTCACCAATTCTTTCAGCTTGACCGTGAAGAGTTAGTGTTAACAAAATTAATTTCATAGCTCTGGTCTTATATTGCATTGCCCTGGAGACAGCAGCTAGCGCTGAGACAGGCCAAACATGTAAAAACCTTTTTCTTTTAGTATCGTAGGCCTACTATATTTAAGCTAGATTAGTATAGCATATTTAAACGATTTACCTGTTATTTTGAAAACCTGTTATTCTCAACTTTTTTTTTCTTTGCATCCACTTGCAATCTTATGTTTTCTAAGGCCTTGTGAATGTCAATCAGGTTTTAGGTAGGCCTACGTGTAAATCATATTTTCCTGGTCTGATCTCCTTTTTTTGCTCGCATTACCAAACCTTCTATTTCATAAACAGCCGTTTCATTTCACACCTCTACCATGGGGGTCCTCTCTCACACGCGCGCTACACGGGTAGCTATAGCAGTAATATTTGTTTATTTTATTTTGCAATGACGGGCCACTTAGTAGATGTAATTGGCACCTTTTTGACTTTTATGACGTTCATTTAGGTTGTACTTGTCAAGCCCGCAAAGCGCCCGTGGCACGGAGTTGAAGCCTTTGACCGTTTCTAGTGGAACTCCGCCTAATGACATACTAGCATCAGTAGATTCACGCCCTATAATCATTAGAACCGTAAATCACAACATCAGGCAAACGTTCATATTCACACCTCTCTGTCAGCTATTTACAGCACGAGCTTACCGGCAGGAATTTATAGCTTGTTTTGGCGCGGAAATTTCACCTCGCTGTAGCTCAAGAGTAACTTGGAATAACAGGCTTTCCTTATTAGAGGATTAGTTTTGGAATTGCGATCTGCATATAATGTTTTTTTTAAATGGCTAAGCAGAACTTCGCATTAGCGCCAATTAAAGACACAGGTCAAGTAAATATAACTGTGCTTTCAAGTTATTAGTGGGGATTCTCTTTCCTGCATTGCAAATAATAGCAATTAACTGGAATTGCAACGACACTACTTTCCTAAAGTTGAATATATATATATATATATATATATATATATATATATATATATATATATATATATATATATATATATATATATATATATATATATATGTATATATATATATATATATATATATATATATAATAACCTGAATAGAACCTAAAATAACCTAATAACCTAATAACCTATTTTTTTTTTTTTTGTAATAATTCCTTTTTTTTATTTAATAAATACTCAAAATGATCAGAATATATTTACTGCAAAGGGAAAAAAATATTGTTGTTTCCAATGTTATTAAAATGTGATTATTTTTTTTTATTATTTTGTTTTATTTTTATTCATTTATTTTGTATGTGAGAGAAAAACAAAATGTTTCTTGTTGTTGTATTGAACTCATTATTGGGATTAGAATTATTCTCAAATAGACAACAGGATTTCTGTGCCTTGAGAGAAGTAAGGAGGGTTTCTGTGCATTCAGTGTTTGTGTGTGCATAGATAGATAGATAGATAGATAGATAGATGTACCTCAACTTCTGCCGTTAAATTGTATTCACTTTTAACTGAAGAGTATACATTTTCTGTAGTATTCAAGGTGTTCTTGTCTGGCCTTTAGTGTCAGTGGAACCTGGCTCAAGTTTGTTGTAAGTCTTGGTCCAGGGATAATTTGCTTGAAGTAGGAAGTTGTGGATGATCCCCTAGTGTGCTGATAGTTCTATTTTAGCACTGTGGGGGCGTCCTCCTGCAATGTGTTGTTTTTTAATTAGCTCTGCTTTGCGAGCGGGATGCTGCATTCCCGCTGACATGAGTGGATTTTGGGCCTGGCAGTGTGTTTTCTACATGACTGGAGCCGTACACCCTCCCAGTAAACCATGACATTGTGTTTTTACCAAGAATGCCTTTACTCTCCATTTATTGTTTCAATTAAAATAACCTGTAGACCAGCGCAATGATTTATTAATGATTTGTGATGTGTTTGAATAATTGATTCGCTACTCGTATAATATAAAAAAGCAGTGTTTCGATGAACGTGTGAGAAAAGGTAGTACTAGAAGTGAAGCAGGTACTAATCCTGCAGCGTTCAGGGGTTTTGCTCGCCGTGTTGAAGGCCCTCGTAGCGCTCTGCTCTGGGATGAGGCCGAGGCTGAGCCAGCCTGTTCCTTTGCAAGGAAGTATTAGGTTTTGTGTCAACATTAGCCCAGCCTCTCCTGGCAGCATTAAAATGATGCAATCATCTGTCATCTCATGACTATGCCACCCCCCCCCCCCCCCCCACTACCAGACATTTAACGCTTTGACCTAAAGGGATGTTATTCTGGTGTAGAGGGGAGCCTTAGATGACTGGGTTTTGCTTTAAAATTCACCCGTGGAATAGATTATTTAGTTTTCCCTGTGTGTCTCTCCTCTTTTAGATGTGTGACTGTTGTTAATGTCCTTGACATGTAACTCCACAGCTGTGATAGTATTTAACCATGGAAAAATCTTTGTCTATATACTTAATGTGCCAGCCAGAGCCAACTTTAAAGGGTATTCATTTTACTATTATAAATATAGTACTCGCAGAAGCTAACATTTTCTTGAACCACTCTGTATTATGAATGTGAGATTATGAAAATGTTGTCACAGCCAGCACTAGTTTTCATTTATTTGCATTGACCTCAATGTTTTTGTTGACTCTAGCTTGACACACTGAATGATTAAGAATCACACACACACATTGTTGTACTATTTATATAATGATTGCTAAGAATAAGCTTAAATAAGTAGATGTTATAGCATCAAATGTTCATATAAATCACCTAACACTTATCTAATCTATATTTTTAAGCATTAGTTAATTATACTGTATTAGATAATTAATGTCAAGTGTGTAATTTATTTGCCATTATAACATCACCAAAATGATTTTCATAAATAATGATATAATCATGCCCCTTTTCACCCCCCCCCCCCCCCCATTTAAGATGCATTTTGAGTCGGACTGGTTGAGATGCTGAGGCACAGTGTTTTTTTTTTCAGAGGAATCAATTTAAAGTTTGGTTTACTTCGTTGCAGGATATATCATTCATTATGCAAATAAAAATATTCTTTCTGTTTTAGCATAATATTAGGAAGCCATAAGCACCATATCTTTCCATCATTCCTCTCTAATGTTGCTGTAGACTCTTTTCTTGTCTCTTTTCCACACTCTTCTCAACATAATGATGAAGCTCAGCGTCTCCACAGTGTTATTCCTACACAGGCTTTTCACAGATACGCTAGAAAACACTGGCACTGGGATGGCAAGTGGTGCCACGGGGCATGTGGCTCACCCACGGCCCACTATCACACCCACCCAACACATTCTACCTGTGCATGGAGACATTTCACAAGTAGGTTCATCTCGAAACAAGAATCTTGAGTTTGCAAATGAAAGCAAAGCGTGGAGATAAATAGAATTTGTAAATGCAAAAACAACAGCAACATAATCCGGTGATATAACAATTATTGGTTTCCTTCAAAGTCTCCACATCCTCCAAAATAATCCTATTAAGCTGTCTTGAGAGAGTGTTTCAACTGTCTTGTCATATACAAGAAGATTTAAGCTTGGCTCATGTCTTAGATGCAAGTTATGAGGATGATAATCAAATCTCATCTTGGACTTCTCAGACTCTATCTCTCCCTCTCTTTCTTTTTCATATCCTAATGAGATTAGCCTCCCAACCACCATAGTACTAGCTGATTTGAATGACAGGTCTGCTCCGCTATCCAAGGCTATCTTGCTAAGCTCTTCACAGCATTGTCTTGAATGGAGGGACTGACGGAAGCTGTGTGCCCTAATCCTCTTATTTGTGTCAGAGGGAGAAAAGAGAGAAGAATGAGGTGGAATGGGACAGTGCTTTGGAATGGCACCACTGCCACTTCCTCCATCCGAAACCTCTCTCACAGCCAAGTGAGCATGAGAGGGGTCTTATATGAGGCTCAGACACAGTCACACACGCATTAGGGAGTTTTCTCTCTCCATTTAACCCTGGTTCTGAATGCATTTTAAAAAAGAACAAAGCTCTTGATGGTGGAAAAGTCCAGAAATATAAAATATCTGGGTAGCATTTTGGAATTTTGGCAGGTGCACCATTGGATATTCCACCATAAATGCAAAATTGTGTCATAATTTACTCACCCTCATGTGAATACAAACCTGACTTTTCTGACTAAAGAAAATCCTGGTTACACTTTATTTTAAGGTATCCTTGTTGCATTGTAATTGTATATTTAAGCACTCATTAATATTAATAATCTACATTTATTTACTATATGGCTAGGGTTAGGATTATAGAGTTTGTTTTAGGGTTACTTGGATGTAATTATGCATAAGTTATTGTAATTACAAAAGTAAATACATGTATTTTGCGTAACAAGGACAACTAAGATAAAGTGTTACTAAAATCACATGTTTGGAACAACATGAGGTTGAGTAAATGATGACACAGTCTTTATTTCTGGGTCAACTTTAAATGTAAAAACCTTTTAAGGGTCATTTGAAAGAATGATGTTTGCTGGTTTTTGCTGGATGCTTTGTGGTCTTTTGCGGCCGCTCAGTTTTCCTTCACGTGGAATAAGTCTTCTCTGGGTCGGACCCTCCTGGAGCTAGAGGTAATCTGTATTCAGCTGGAGCTCCCACAGTTCTTTATTTACTCATTCAACTAGTTGGAAGTCTGTTAGACTCCAGATCAGATGCTCTGAAACCAATCTGATTACCTCAACCAGCCAATTGCCTTCTTTTTCCCAACCACAGTTCTAAAGCTCCGCATTCCACATTGTGATATTTCTTCAGTTTCATTATAAAGGAAAAGAGAAGAACAGCAGTTGAAACATTCTTAAATGTTGTCGTACTACTTGTATGGTCCATTCAGGAAAATTAAACCGAAATGTTGGATAGGTTACTCTGGTCCGCAATTTAATTCTTACAATTTAGCACATCCTGGTTTTTGCAGGGAACATGACAGATTGCATTTTGGTTGGCAGCAATATTTTAAGTGGCTGTAACATTAAACAGTGTTGATGGAATTGTAAGTTTGGAGTTTTATTTTCTATTTTTTTTGGATCAGATGTTTGAAGTCAGCCTCAGTTTTCATGACAAGAATCTTAAATGTGTTCTACAAGCAGACATGTTAAGTAAAATACATGTTTAAACATAAAAATTAACGTAGAGGTTTTTATAAAATTATAAACTTCTTAAACTTATTAAACTTTTATTTAAAAAAAATGCTTCTTTATAAGCTTCTGCTCAAAACCAAGAAAACTTAATCTTTTATTAATGATATGATTTGCTAATAACTTCTTTTGGACATTTTAAACAACTTTCTAAATATGATTTTTTTTTTTTTTGTGCACCCTAAGATTACAGATTCTCAAATAGTTGTATCTCAATCAAATATTGTCCTATCCTAACAATCCATACATCACTGGAAAGCTTATTCTTTATTTAGCTTTCAGGTAATATATAAATCTCAATTTCAAAAAACTGAAAACCTTATGACTGGTTTTGTTTTGCAGGGTCACATTTGTGTGTGTGTGTGTTTCATTGGTATATCGAAATTAAATGGCTTCATCTTGTTGTGCAATGCTCAGTGTGTGTATCCAGCACAAAATCCGGAATCCTGAACGTTGCAGTCTAAATTTTCGTCAACTCCCTCCCAGGGTTGAGGAGAAGCTGAAGTAGAAGACAAGTTAAAGTGTCAGTGTACTGACCATCAATGCCTTCGGTTTCCCCACCCACGGTCCTGATCTTCTCTCGCTATGGGGATCGCTGCTGATCGGCCCATCGCTGACTGGACCAAGGAAAACAAACGTGAGCAGGAGATGGTGGGGATCATATTTCCATACCTCCATGAGACTGCGAGCCCCCCGCAAGCTGCTAAAATGATTTGTGCTGGAGGTCAAAAGACCCATGGCGGCTTCAAAAAGTGGAAAGAGGAAATATTTGGATGTTAGGAGGCGCAATGAAGGAGACTGGAATGAAAGAAGTTGAGACAGGGAAAAAAACGAGTTGAGTGAGCAGCTAACTGGACTGCAGACGATTCAGAGGGGTTAAACACAAAGCCACAGCAGTGTAAACACAATTGGCTTGAATTTTATTGGCATAGAGATTAAAGGAGTATTCCGGGTTCAATGCAAGTTAAGATTGATCAACAGCATTGGCGTATTGTTGATTACAACTTCTTTCTTTTCTTAAAGAAAAAAGAATGAAAGAAAGAAAATCTGGTTTACAGCAAAGCACTTAGAATGGAAGTAAATGAGAACAATTTGTATGTTTTAAAATGGAAAAACTGCTTTACAGAAAAGCGATGGTAAACAGTTTGTGTTAATGTGATTATAGTGAGAAACAGTTGTATAAGAAATTTTTTGTTTCCAGGACAATGTGAAAAAATTAAGCAAACCTAATGATTACAAAACTTTACAGCTAACATTAAATACAAGTTTAAATAAAAATTAATGTAAGTGGTTTGGCCTCATTTACTTACAATGTAAATGCCTCATTGTGACTTTTATTGTTGCTTTTGTAAAAAAAAAAAAAAAACAAGTCAAAATTACGTTTTGTGGTACTCATCATTATGCTGTCAACTGAACTTTGTACCCAGTCTAACCCAGAATAATATATTAATAGAAAAAGAACAGATCTTTTTCTGTTGTTGTTGTTGTTGTTGTTGTTTATTTTTATCATCATTTTTACAGTTTTATTTTAGAGAAGGTTTCAGCTGAGATCTTTGTGATGTCATGTTTAGGTCAGGTCTCATCTTGCTTTTTTACAAAGGGATACCACCTTTGTGAGACACGAAAAAAAAAAAAAAAATACGATACTGATCGTCTGTGCCTTTTTCCTTTCTTTCTCTTCCCCTCTCTGCTGTATTTCCATGTCTCTCCTGGCTGGATGCTAATATTTCTCTGAAAGAGCCACAATACATCTTCTTGGGAATTTCCACCACTCGCAAGTGCAGCAAAATGATCTGCTAGTCTGAAAAAAAGGTGGATGAGGGAATGAAATATTAAGGATTTCTGAAAATTGAATAAAGGAAAATGATTTATTCCATTGTGCCATTTTAATGAAGACTTATGTGTCTTTGTTTACATATACGAGAGATGCCAAAAAAATAAAATATTGGCTGATTAATATTGAGATATTAAGAGAGATATTCTTTGTTTTTGTGTCAAACAGTGCATCCTCTTTATTCTGTTATACCTTGTGAATGCTGTTGTTTTGATAGAACACTTTTTACCAGTCCTCTCGATGCCCATCCTTTTTGGCAGGATTCATAACCACAAACACAAATATGCTGTTCAGACATAATAGTGTTTCGAAGAAACGTTGAACCTTAGAATTGCTTATTCAGCGGTAAGGACTGAATGAGAAACAAAGCTCACTCGAGTCACATACGGAGAATAGATAGACCTGACTTTTGCATATTTCGCCCCTAAAAAGAGTCAAACATTTCTGTTTTGGCCTCAAACATGTTCTCCATCTCAGACCAATCCATCTCTTCTCCTGGCTTCCCTGCTTCTGTTGTTTTTTCTTGGGATTGAGTGAATAAGTCTATTCCCCCTCCCGATGTGGGCGTCTGTCTGTTGTCAGGCGTGAGGAGCGGCCCCTGCCCCTGCAGTTAGCAGAGGGAAAGCGATCCTGACCCCCGGCTCAGAACATGAAACCAGAGCCGGTGTGTGGCGCTTGGTGCTCAGTTGGAGAGGCGGCAGAGCCCTGACCTCCAGCTCCACATGACACCATGCACCAGACTCTCCTCCTTCTTCAGCTCTGTAGTGGTGGGACACGGTGCCAAACCACCTGAGGGCAAAGCCTGAACACTTCACGCGCCCCAAAACATCTCTGTCTGTGAGATAAACAGTTTGCTCCAATCCAAACAATTTGCTGTCACATTCATCCTTGTTTGCATAAGTACTCTTTACAGGAGCTAAAGGACTAAAATAACATGTTATACTATAAATGTCTAAAATAATACTGTTCATTCTCTTTTTTATAGATTCTTGGATGAATCATTACTTTGAGTCTCTTCTTCTGAACGAATAGGACAAACTTTTGAATCAGTTCATGAAGTCTGAATCACTCAGACAGTTCACTCACACACTGAGTCGTTCGGTGCAGCGTTCACTCAGTAAAACAATATGATGCCCAAACAAAATGGAAAACAATGAAAAAAAACATTGGATTAAGTTGAATATTTATCTACAATTGTTTTAAAATGCTAGTAGGTTCAGCATCTGCAATGTGAAAATTTTGAACGACTGTGTTCTACAGGTTAAGACATTTCAATTAAAACAGTGTTAAAATGCATGCAATATACTGTATAAATATTATGGTACAATAAATGCCATAATGATCAATACCATGATGTTTATTTCCAACACTATGATATTACCATTTGATTCCATCACTTTACCACGGTACTGCTACTACAGGCTTACATTTTTTTAAAAGGTAATTTTGATTGATTAATTTTTAATTGATTTAATTTTGATTTTGAGGTAATGTCTTGTGAATAAGTCTTTTAGAAAAGACTGTGTATGACTCTGAACCTTTTTTATTTTGCTGTTTTATGTTTTGTACTCATTTCCTACCTCTCCTCTCTTTCTTTTAATCTGTGATATGTTTTACCCATCAGCAGAAACACCAGTTCAGATCCGTGATTTTGTTTCAGGATCCGAATTTTACACCAGAAATAAAGTGGCACAGTAACACAATTGCTGGTAGTACAAAAGTCAACAAAATTTCCTAAGATCAAACATTTTCGCATTTGTTTAAAATTTGAATTTAGCATTGTTTTTCCGTGTCTAGTGTTTGATATATTAGAGTAAACTTGCAACACATTTTTGGATCCCAAAACCACCACTAAAGAATAATTTGTCTAGGTACGATGGTAACTTTCATACTATTAACAAAGCAAAATCAAAGCAAGGACAGAAATGTATCATAGCTTAAGAGAGCCCTGCAAACATTTCATCCATAACGTTGGACCCAGTGATGTAAGTGGAGAAATACAAATGATCTGCTCTGAAGTGTTAAGTGCTTTAGTGTTATGATATCAAATGGAGCATGAAGGCTTGGACAGAGGTTTATGATTTCACTTCTGTATCCCTTTCATTGCTCTTTCCTGTCGTTATTTCCCAGTCCAGAATGGCTGTCTGTCACTCACACGTGGGCTGTATTTGCATACAGTTGCTGAGTTGTCTTTGTATGTGACTACACAGTGTCATGTGATGAACAAGAGTGGATATGCTCACAGTAAACCTGTAAACCTTAACTAGTTTTGCTTTGGGATGCAGCTTTGTGGCAAATTTTGATTGTCTGTATATCCTTTGGGAAATGTGTCATATTTACATTTAAACACTCTTTATTGTTCTGTCAATGCTATACATAATTTCATGGTTGGCTTCAGTTTATTATTTGCCTTTAGGAAGGTTTTTTTTTTTTTTTTTTTTTTTGTCCGCAAACAAACCTCCAACCTAACTTTGAAAAAATGCCACCATAGATACCATGCAATGCTCACGCATGGACACAGTGGCATGTGCTGTGGGGTCTTGCCTTTCTAACAAAGTGACTGTGCATGGTGGCATATTTGTTTCGTGGTTTTCAAGTAGTGCCGATGTTTCAGTATCCGACAGGCCTGCAGAGCTTTTTGAAGAGCTGATGTACAATGTATTCGCAGTGGAAGGGCAGCTGCTGTCCCCCCTCAACATTTTGGCCTGATCCACCAGTTCCACGCTTGCAGGCACGCACATACACACCGCACATCTGCATCCCACATGCTTAGATACACGCGTACACATGTTGTCGGATTTGAGACTATAATCAGATTAATTGGTCCATCTTTCCTTGGAACCGAACATACATTGTACGTTAAAGCATTTTTTTTTTTTTTTTTACAAGAGCCGTATCGATGTAACATTAACCAGAAGCCGTGCTCGGAGTGTGGGGTCAGAGGGAGACTTGAGGGCCCCTGACATGACATCCTAATGAAATAAAGACTGCAGAAAAAGAGCGAATGCAAGAGAACCCGCTCAGCATTAGCTATTAAGAGAGAAGAATGATTCCTTTTCTCCATACTGTGCTCACAAATTATACCCCTAAAAGCATTTTCCTACCTTTTTTGTTTTTAAAATGTTTTACTTTTACCTCAGATGTTATGTCTCCCATTTGAGAAACATGAGTAAAAATCAGTCATGGCCCCATGAGGGAAGCCGAACATTAGTTGAAGTATGTTTCTAATCCTTATTAACATTCTCTAAAGTCATGCATGAAATATGTTTTGTGCCACACTACGCACCATGTGTTTTTTCTTTTTCTCCGCAAGTATTTTTCATACAGAGATCCCACTACACACTGCTGTGCATTATTTATTATAGGGCTGAAGCTCACCACAGCCCTGAGAGTTTAAGAGAAGGAAAAACTGGCCCTTGATTTTCTAACAAGGTTTTGACTGCTTTGAGGTCTTCTTTTTGTCCTAGAGGTTAGCAAGTTGGACTTGTAACCCAAAGGTTGTGGGTTCAAGTCTCAGATCGGGGGTCAGGAATTGTCAGTGGGGGGAGTAAATGTACAGCACTCTCTTCCCTCAATTCCATGACTGAGGTGAGACCCTTGAGCAAAGCACCGAATCCCCCAACTGCTCCCTGGGTGCCGCAGCAATATGGCTGCCCACTGCCTCCGGGTGTGTGTTCACTACCTGGGTGTGTGCACTTGGATGGGTTAAATGCAAAACACAAATTCTGAGTATGGATTACACTTCACTTCACTTTTCCCATTGCTCCTTTCTGATCAATTGTTATTTCATATTGATGTCATCACTGCAGGTACAACCTGATGTTTTGTTCACAAACAGTCTGTTATTCAGACAGGCCTTGCATTACTCCAGCACATGTTTTCTCGATACCGACCTCTCTTCATTCTCTGAGGCTGTATTTCTCTCTGTCAGGTTTATAAGTCTCCCAAAAACCATATCAAACTACAGGGAGAGATGTATTATCAGTCAAAAGGCTCAAACATCATTATTTTTGAGAAATCCAAGTATCTCCCACCCATGTGGGGGTTTTTCCCCTCGGTGGGAGACATGCGAGCAGCTGCGAAGAAACTCTTTTGCCAGCCATCGATGAACCTTAGCGGACATTCGTCAAGGATTATGAGAAGTTTCTTTTTTTCTGTAATTGAAATGTTGCGTTCTTCTGACTAGTGAGAGAAAGACAAACGAGCAGCTTGAGAGCCAAACAGGAAGAGTTTGTAGACTCTTGGCCGGAGCACATGTAGCGTTATCTAAAAAACACTTATAGTTTGTGCAGAATTTGAAGATGTGGTCTTTTAGTTCCATGTTGTACTTAATGAGCGGAGAGCTGCGACGGAGAAAGGAGGGAAAGGGAGAGAGAGAAATACAGTGAGCCGGTGTCTGAAGGCAGCATTAACACAGGGTTCCGTAGTATTAAAAGAGATTTACACCCCAATGTTTTAAAGCAGTTTTCTTTTGCTCACCAGCTCCTCTTTTACAGATATTTCAAGGAAGCTATAAAAGTGAACCGACAACTAGAGCAGGATCCCTGACACAGCATTGGAGATTGGCCCTCAAGCCATACTGCATCTGAGACCTGACAACTTTTGGGGCCATTGGGTTTGAGTTCAACCGCAGCTGGTGAAAGTCAGAGCAAGATAAATAAGTAAGCAGCACATGCTCTAAGGTTTCACATGACTTCGTTAGGATATGTTTTTTCTTGCGTTCGGTAAAGACTAGGATTGTATAACCTGTGCTCCTTATGATACTGTACTTTTCTGCTGGAAGGCCTGTTTGTGACCCAGATGCAGCGGTGTTGTCTGCTTCCCATGCAGTTCTTTTGAAGCAAGGGTCTGCGTGGTCCAGAACTCCTCTGCTCTGTGTCAGATGTCATACTCCCCTCTGGGCTGACCAACAGGCTCTCTTTGCACCCTGATGTGCACATAACATTTAACGGTGCTTTGGAAACCCCAAATGGAAATTCTTACTTAGCCTCTGCAATCAGCATTCATTTCTTCTCTGGTTGCATTTGTATTTCTGTTTCCTTTGTTAGTATTTAATTAGTTAGTTAACCCTGAGTCTTTGATATCTGTGAGGACGAGAACCATAATGGAACATTTGTGTAGAAACCTACTTCTTCCCACAGGAGTGCACCTAACCCTAACCCTGGAGTATGTCCAGGGTTAGGGTTAATAGGTGTCTTTTTTTGGGGTAGTATAAGAGGAAAGTGGCAGTATTTGCATTGCATTGGATTTTGAGGACTTCTAAACACGGTGAATGATATTTTTTTTACTTTCCAGTAGACAGTTGGTGCACATCCACAATGCCAATCCTAATTGTAGTCCAGTTAACATGTATAAATGCTGGGCATTTCCCCTTCTAATTCCACCTAGGAAAGTATATTGAAAGCTATAAACAGTCATAACATGGGTAATATGATAAATTTGTATTTATCTAAAAAACATCATACATGTACAATTCCCACATTACCTCTAAATTAGTACCTTGTCCCTGGTCCTTTAATGACTAAGCTTGTATCTTGTTTATATTTCAGAGATGTGGACATCAGAGACTGATTTTATTTACATGTGCACATTCTTTATCTTGGTTTTCGCGTCTCGGCTGTCCTCCTCGAGATGGACACTCGTCCTGTGGCGGCAAACCACCAGAGGCCT
>NW_020525311.1:0-85733 GCF_003368295.1 Carassius auratus
ACAGGTAAACAAAAGCACCAGTGATTATTCAGGATTATACAGCAGTAAAACTTTGCTAAATACACACACAACAAAAAAAAAAAAAAAAAAAAAAAAAAAACGTATTAGCAATGACAAAGCAAGGACCACATAAACTCTTTTAGAAAGAATCCTTCAACAGTCAAGTGCTTCTTAGAAATTAAAAGAGAGGAGTGTGCAATTTTTGGCTCTTGGTGGTCGACAATGTATTTTAGGACTGTGCGCAGATCAAACTAAATTTCTAATGCTGATGTTACTCAAATATAAACTCCATAACATGCAAGTGATCTATACAGTCAATATAATGTGAATAATCCCAAAATAATACAGTGAATGACTAATCAGAGTGCAATGTTCCAAACTATGTGACAATTAATGTGTATTATTACACATATGTAATGTTATTATTATTACATTTATTCGTTAAAATACAAATATTAGAAGAAAATCTAAACTTCAGAGTGTGAAAAACAAAATTTATTCAGCTTGGTTGAGAAACTCTGTAAAAGTGTGCATACAAGTGTGCATATTGCAGCGACAACTCAATTACAAAGCATGCTACTGCGACCTGACAGACACTTCATGCTTCATGAATGGCCAAAAAATAATATGCAAATCACATTAGTCGCCTTTGCTTTCTCACATAATGGAGGGATATAGACAAACAGAAAACACCCACACACCCATTTAATCTCACACATGCACGTACACACACACACACTCACACACACAGTATTAACGTACACACACAAACTAGACAAAATGCAAAAAAATCTGAATAATTTCTTGGACCAGTCCTCAGGCACAAAGAGGTCTTTGTAAAGCACAGTTAGACAGGAGAATGTGGGACGAAGAGCAGCCCAGAGACGCCCTTGATGGAGCCCAGGCCCCTTCACATCCGTAAATGCAGCCCACAAACACAGAGCAGAATATGAGTACATCTGCAGAGGCCTCTTGTACCGCTCACTCCTGAATCAGCTCAAACTCTTGTCATCCTGCCAAATACAGCACATCACTGTACTCGCTGTGCTTTGTGGTTGAATGCAGTGGTATGTGAAGATTTAGCCTTGGGGGCAGAGGAAATGGCCACCCATTCAAATACCTACTTCTTCTATTCTAAGAAGTTTAAGGTAGATGTAATGGCTTTCATGCTTTGTGTCAGAAAGCATATAAATAGTGCAGAGATGAGCACATATCAAATAGGCCTACTTTTCTATATCTAAGTTTTGCTTAGTTTGTCATATGGTCTCATGTTTATGTACACTATGAAGTTTTGAGGCTAGTAAGATTTTTTTTTCATTACACATATACAGATAATCAGACCATTTGCAAAACATTTTTATTTTAAATGAATTTTGTCCTTTATAACTATCTTTTTAATGGTAATATATTAATTAAGAAAACAGTTATTTTAAAGTGTAATCATATTTTGCAATACTACGGTTTTCTACTGTTTTTTCATCAAATAAATGCAGCCTTGACAAACATAAGAGACGTCTTTAAAAAATAAAATAACTCCACCTCAAACTCTTGAATGGTACTGTAATAAAAGTGGTACTTATTGTATTGATATGACATGTTTACATGTCCACAAATAAATAAACTTAATAAAAGGGGAAAAAAATATTATAATAATAATATATATTTCAGCCAAAGTACAAACTGGACTCAATATAATAACAGGAGCACAGAGAAATAAAAATGGACATTTTTAACTAACATACTGCTTCCAATGCCAAATTTCTGATATGGGAAGTTAAAGGAGTTGAGAACATTTTCTAGACACAGATGTCCCATTCTGAGGATCAAAAAGATCAGAAGAACATAAATGCATCTATTTTTTTTTTAATGTAAACGCTTTACATCTTATACACAAAGACACAGTTTTGAGTTATTAAGCAGTAGTGTTGTTTTTTTACTCTAAAACATCCCAGGGATGGTTCTCCAGTGAGAAAAAAAAAAAACAACACACTGCTGTCAATATCAGCACACCAGTGATAAACACAAGCAACTAAAACCAAGAGATCTGTCTACTTTCAGTTTTTTCAGGTTTTGGACTGAAGCCGATGCTGTTTTTAGCAACACAGAGAAAGGCACACTTTCCAAAAGCACTGGGAACAGGAGGAGGTCCTTTTTTTCGGTTCCTCTATTCTGAAGAGCAGTGTTTGGATTAGATCTGACAGCATTTGAGCAGGTAGAGCAGACGCACTCGGAGGAGGAATGGAGAGAGAGAGAGATATGAATTGTGCTTAGAGTATTCTTATGCAAGAGAACAAAACATCTTTATATTAAATGTCATCAAGCAATAGCCCAGGGGTTTAAGTAGGGATGTGTAGATAACATTTGTTAGAGGCCAAGCACAACTACTAACACTTTCTTTTTGGTAGCTGCTGATATGATACATAAGATTCAGTACTGCTGTGTCATATTCAAGTACAGTGCAATTCTGTCACAGTGACTGTTTCCTTGTTATTCGCCTCCCATAGGCTACCCGAGTTTCTCTGATTGAAACTATGAACATGCCTGCACTAAACCAAGCCGACACCACTCAAGTGCACCCACAGATTTTCTGCTTCACACAAGAAGTACAGGGAGATTAAACTGCATTAGACTTGTTTTAACAGCATTCAACCTTTCTTCAGAACTGTACAATCTTTTGTCTGTGCATTATTTGAATTAAACAAACAGACAAAATAATAATATTGTGAAAATATTATGTGCCATTGAAAATTGACCGTTTTCTATTATAAAATATTGAATGTATTTTACTCCTGTGGTGGGCAAAAACTGAATTTTCCTCAGCCATCACTCCAGTCTTCAATGTCACAGGATCCTTCAGAAATCATTCTAATATGCTGATTTGCGGCTCAAGAAACATTTATAATAACAGTTTTGAAATTAAATTGTTGCTGTTTAAGTGAACATGAAATTAAAATGACTCTTGTATGCAGTGTTCAATATAAATACTTTAATATTTTGTGGGAAAACTGCGATTTTAAAGATTTTTGATGAACAGAAATATAATTTGATCGATTGAACAAGTTTGATCATCAATGCGTATTCGCTGAAAAACAAAATTTTACTGACCCCAAACTTTTAAATTATTTATGTTTTATGTATTTGCTGACAAGATAACAGTCTAAGCTTTTCGGTTTAAGACAGACCGACCGGAAACACTCTGTGTGAGTTGCGTGTAACTCTCAGGTTAGCTAGGTGCCTTAACAAGGATCCCTTTTCATTTCTTCTTCCTCTTTGTATCTGGGTTGAGGCGGGCTCTCAGTGCCCTTAAAACACAGCAGTGTGGAGCCGTGTGGGATATGAATCACAGATAGAATGCAACATCAGGCACTTTTTAATGTTTGCAATGCCAGACCGGACCACTCATGAGAAACTACCCACACACTCCATTCAGGCAGGTGAATTGCCATCTGACTCGGCACTGGACAGCATTGTGGATGTACTAGTGACTGAGCAGATGAGAAATCAGAGTGGAAAATAAATGTTTCCTGGCCATTTATGAATACAGCAAGATAACATGTGAGGAATGAGGGCAGCTAACGTGAATAGGGATGTGACAAGGAATGGGATGCTTTCTCTATGACTAGGCATCCCAAACACATTTCTAATAACAACTTGGCCATACTGAAAGCCCTTTCAGTGTGTTCAGATCTGCATTTTTCTGCTTCTACTGGTGTCTAACTGACCACTGAAAATCCCACAACCAAGCAATAAGTCTTTCTGAGAAATCTATTTCATTACACCAGCCAAGCATACAGGAGGGTGTGGGAGTTACTGCACGGAAATGTCTCCAAACCAGGAGGCTTTCTGCTCTCTTTAGACAACGCAAAACAATATCACTGTGGTTTACAGAAATAGTGCACCAAGCAAGTTTGAGGACCCTGGCAAAAATTCAGAGATTAAAATTCTGAGGTTGTTATGAGATAAAATAACAACCACATGCACAGTTTAGCATCAGTCATCTTTGAGATTTCACACAGTCACCAAATATAATGGGTCTAAGAAACACCTGTGCCAAGACATGGAGGCGATATTATGCCTAGAAAAATGTACTGCTGATGGAATAGCATAACTGCGAATAACCAAATGAGGAATCAAAACTTTAAAAAAAAAAATATATATATATAATATGACTAGAGTCAACACACAGATGACATAAGACTCCTGTGAATTACAATTGTACGCTGCTCCCAGAAACCATCATCACACCTCTCAAGTTTTAGATAGGGAAGTTGTTGACAGATTCTGAAAAAGTGGCCAATTATGTGAAGAAAGGCCAACAAAATGATTCCTCAATTAAACAAACAAATACAACAAACATTTCTCTCACCTAAGACTATGTTTCGATATTTTTTTGAAGTGGCCATACATTGAGCCTCTTTCACTATTTTGCTTAATTATAAAAAAAAAATCTGTAAATAACAGACATACGAATAACATGACCACAACTGTTATTGTCCAATATTAGAGATTTAAATTAATTAACAATATCAGATATTTAGTTGGCCCATACTGGGTATTTAATTGAGGGCTATTTTAATTCAACACTAGTTTAGTTTAGCATTAATTTAAATGGAATCCAATATATAATGGCACAGATCTAACCTAAGAAATGTTTTTAACTAGTGCCTATGTGTGTGTGTTCAGGCCATAACAAAGGCACAGTTCACCCAAAAATGTGTTTAACCTAATGTCATTCAAAACTTTAGTCTGTGAAACATAAAATATATTTTGTCTCTGTGTTTCAGTCTGAGGAATATCAGAGAAAGATGAAGCACATTCTAGTATGTCTACAAGCACATGAGGTTCAAGAATTGCCAATTTTCTCAGTTTTGTTAAGTACCAACAGCAGAGCGCCAAGAGAAAAATATATTAAGAGCCCCTATGACATTACTTTATGTGTCAATGCACCCTCTGTCATGCACATTATCACACACACATACTATCAGGAGATTCACACTTCCTAACTCCTGACCCTGCTAGAAAAACACATCCTGCTTGACCTCAGCATCACCTTACAGAACGTCCCAGAAACAGCTTGTACACTGCTTCAGTCACATGACACAAAACTGCAGTCTGTTAAAAAATGCAGAACACCTATTAAAGCCGAAATGGTTTATCAGTACATAACACTCCAACAAAACCAGGACATTTGGCAGGAGTAAAGTTAGGAGTAAACTGGCATCATGAGACTTCCTTTTTGAGCTATCACTATACAAAAAGGCAAAGAAGGTGTAGAGATATGAGCAGAGCACCACTAAAATAGTTACTGCATCAAATAAACTCCAATATGTTACACCTCTTAGCACCACTGATCTTATGTCACAACTTTGGCATGTGTTGAGGAGATGCCATGGGAGGAGCTTCATACCCACAACATGAGGCTACATGAGGACGGCCGAACAGTTGAAGGATGAACCAAATCAGAAAAGCAGTCCAGCCACACAGCTGTAGGATTTGGCAAACTGCTAAGAGAAACAAGACTGGCTTTTCTGAGACTGAGCAAGAGAATGGATCACAGTTTCCCAAATTTATTTTGTATTTGCTCTTAATTATGTCATCCAGTGCATCCCAGTGCTGATTCAGTCTAACACCAATGGGACTGTCCCATGAGTGTAACATGGTGACAAGCAAAGCTTAATGCTTTGGCTTATTTGGGGATCATTTTCATAAGTGGTTAAAGTCACAATGAAAAAGTAGCAGCAGCAATTATTTTCTTCTCTGTTGTGAGGTACTCCAAGTGAACACGATTATCAAACAAATTAAAATCGGACTGGGCTTGGTCCTATCCATTAATTGTTAATGCAATGTTGCAGTTGATTACTGAAGGGCAGGGTTTAAGTGGACTATATGAGTGGAGAAGATCTGCAAGAGATCAGTTTGACGTTTTCACAAGAAGACGGAGTTATGACATTTTAATGAAAACAAAAATGAAACATAAGCACAGGTGAATTGTTCACGATAAAATCATCTATAACAAAAGAGATACACATTTCATGCTGTACAATATATTTCATAACAACTTTAAGAAATATAAAAATTGTGCAGTTTTAATAAACTGTTGTATAAAAGCAATCCCAAATTCACAATTGTGCTGTTGGTCTGAATATCAACGTGACTGTAACGATCTTCAGTTGAATCACATCGACACTCCTGTATTTACATTTCCTATCAATTTTATATCTATTTAATCATACATTCCTAAATTATGGATTTTATATGACTATTTTGGCTTATTTTTTTTCCATTTCATTTTAACGTTTTACACACCAAAAATTTTCTGAAAATGTGCTAACTAAACCTACCTTTAGGGATGGTTATAGCACATATTTACCGAAAATTTATAACAGGAGCATGACTGTCAATGAGAAGTGCAAGACAACAACAAAAGCTGCAAGAGTCGGTGTGTCAACGAAGAATCGTCGTGTTTTATAGCGCAAGAATAAATTAAATACCCCCCTTTGTAGCGTACTGAAATCTTCATTCAGGTAACAATATGCATAGAAACCCAGATGTGTTCTTAAAAGCTTAATTTGGCAAAAAACGGGCTTTAAAACAAAAGGTGACAACATGACCCGAGACAAGCAGGCCAACAATCAGCTAACGCTCAGTTCGCTAAAGTGTCAAGCAGCTCGAGCCAGCGTACAACAGACTTACCGAATAATTTGACGGCTGGGTGTGAAGTACTGAATTCAGTCGCGACTGGTATGGGTGGGTTTTACAGTTTAGTTCTCGTTTCAGTCCGTCAAGGTCCTAGCTGCGAATGAAAGAGATAAAAAGCCCTCTGTCGTAAGATTTTCTCCTCCCTTTAGCAACAGCCACAGCGCACAGCTGTCATCAAACGGGGACGCGCGCCACGCGCATGCGCAATCCAAGCCTGCGCGGACTTTTTTTCTATTTCCAGAATATGTACAAACATTTGTACAAACTTTTACAATTCGTAACAAAAATGAATGCAAAAAAAGTATACAAACATATGTAGGAGAAAAGAACATTAGCAGGCCTGCAGTGTGTGGAATTTTTGAATGTGTTTTTGTTTTGTATATGAGATTTGCTTTCTGTATTTAATATCACCGTTTTCTTTCACCATTTTATTCATTTTGAACATTATATTTAAAAACTGAGGATTAATAAAGTTAATTTCATGCGAACGCTTAAAATTGGCTGAATCATTGTAGATATTGCATTGTTTTGACCAGCAGGTGTCGCTACCATCACGTCATGACCATAGACTGTATAAAAACAAGTCATGACTGAAAAATCCCAATTATGCTCTCTTTTGTAGAATGCTGTGGAGAATGCTTTGTGGAAAAGTGAGTTGTAGTCTCAGTTTTGGTTTGTAAATCTTTGAGATCTGACTCCCTTTCAGTTTATGTTACAATAATAATATTTTTGTGTTCCTAAATATTGCAGAGGGATGTAAAGATGTGCATAAACATCTGACACTTTAATAGAAATTGATGTTTTATTCTGGTTCTGTTGTTTTTAGTTTTCTTGTGTGTTTTTGTTTGTTTTAAGCCACATTCTTAAACCAGTTTTGTGGGGTCACAGAGCCCCCTGTACTGTATGAATAATTATAAGAACTGTTGAAATTATTTTGTGCAGTTGTAGGGTGTTTTAATCTGATATGGGGATTTTCTAGGGAAACTTTTAATAGATATATTTAAATAGAAGCTTTGTAATTGAAATGTAATTAAAAAAAAAAAAACAATTAAATCCATGCAATGAACACATTATAAGTTCTAGTGGAACTGTAAGCAAATGTATACAAATTAATTATAAAACAAATTAAAGAAACTTTATCATTAATTTCTTTATTACGGACAGTATAATTGCATAACATCTACCCATGTATATAAAAACATTCATGTATATAAAAAATTAAAATAAAATAAAAAGTTAATTGACACTTTTTATAAAATCACCTCTTTGATTACAGCTTAACCAAAATACAAAATAACATATAAGCAGTTAATTTTTTTTTTAATGTGCACCCATGTACATTTTATTTATGCAGTTGGTCAACAAATTTAAATACATAGATTAGTATCTAAATATATGTTTATATAATAATATTTATATTTATATATTTATTCAGTAACAAAAATCATTTTGTGCAATGTGATTGTAAAATTATAGCACCTAGGTGATAAAACTATAAGAAATTAATTTGTACTTCATCTTGTATACTTTGTCACTATGTCTTAGAAATCAGCATTAAACACACAATTCACCTCCACGGTTTGTCTTCTCTTTGAGTCCTCTAGAAGGATTTTTCTTGGAGGTCATCAAAAGTTTCATGGACAAACAACACAAAATAACACAGAAGAGAACCATTCTGTTCCTTAGTTCTCTTTGCAGCTGTTCATATCGAACAATTTTATTTTGCGATCTCTTTCGTTGATTCTGAAAGTTCCGAATAATGATGGTTTCCGCCCTGATGGACCCTTTAGTGTGTGTTTGGATCACAGACCCCATTAGCATGTTGGCTTACCAATGCGAGTCTTGCTCCGCAAAGCCTTCTTGCCTTTCTGTGCAGGAGGTAGAGCAGGAGGCAATGGCCCAGGAGGATGACTTACCACCTGGTCTCTCCTCAGCAACATGTGAGCACCGTTTCTGTTGGCGGTCTCAGTCCCCCAACCCCCCAGTGGCTCTGAATTGGAGCGGGGCCCCAGGGACAAAGGTAAGCAAGTTTTCGGGGTGATAGTGGTCATTGTGCGGTTGAGCACTCGTCTTCTAGATGTTCCCAGAGGAGGCATGCTGGGAGGTCTGTGCTTCTTAGTCTCCGTGGATTCGACTGTGTGGTTTCTCGGAAGAGCCGAGGGAGTTGTGCGCGCCAGCTCTTGTATTCTCAGTAAGTTAGTTAAGCGGGTCTCCAGGCCGCAGAGCGCTTGGTCTGTGTAGCTTTGCATCTCATGGCGAAGCTGAGCGAGCTCCTGTCTAAAATCCTTCTTTAATGACTCCAAGTTCAACAATATCTCTTCCAACAAGGTCACACATATCTCTTCTCTTTCCTTACTATTTTCTCCTTTTTCTGTCACCTGGTCTTCTTCGGTGTCTTTCTGGGCCGCCTGATCCACTGCGTTCTCCTCAGATGAGCTGATCTCAACTGTGAGTCCAGGTTCTTCTTGTTCTTTCTTGTTCTTCTCTAGTTCCTTGGTGAGTTGGTTTACAACACCCAGTAAGCCCATGCACTGACCATCCAAACCGGCCTGCGCTCTGATCTGACTCCTCACCATAGAAAAGACTGAATGGACTCTACCCTGCTTTTCTTTTTCTGTGACCGTCTCTGGTGTTTCAATCTTCTCCTCCATTTCTTCACGGACAGCATGTTCCGCAGCTTCAACCTGCATGCTCATTTCCTCCTTCTCTTTGTCTTCTCTGCTTCTCCTCTTTTGCAACCACTTCTCCAGGATGGCTGGATTTTCTGCTGTCGGCTCATTCATGGTGTTTAGCTCGATTTGTTCTCTTAACTTTACTTGTCTCCTTTCCTCATGCTTGTTTCATAATCTTTTTACAGCTTGTCTCGTGGTTTATCGTCTCGTTGTTTCTTTGTTCTCCTCTGATCTCTGTTATGACTCGTGTATAGTTCAGATTGAGCTAGGAGAGCCCAACAGCGCTGTATTTCCCTCAAGAACTGTAGCTGTCCAATCAGCGTTGGCTACAGACTGTCACTCACAGTTCTCTGGGGAAACATGCCTCATGTGCATCAACAGCTTACATATCTGCTCATGTAAATTTCAGCTATTGCAAGTGTACAGTATGTCATGTGTAAGGTGAAATACCTGCTCTCAGTAGGCTTGGACTTCTGAGAACACATAGTACATGTTTCACACTACAGGGATTCACAATAGCAGTAGCAATATGACCATATGCTATCTATCTATCTATCTATCTGTCTGTCTGTCTGTCTGTCTGTCTATCTATCTATCTATCTATCTATCTTAAATTAAAGACTTATTCATTTAACATATTCCTGTGCCTTTGGATAAAAGTGTTTGCTAAATGAGTAAATGTAAATGCAAATAATTAAGTTACATCACACCTGATATAACTGTCCTGAGTATCAACACTGTTCTGAGCATCATCTCAAACACTGTTAATGAAGTCCCCAGTGGGTTAACAGCATTTTGCTAACTATTCAAAATAGGCTGGAGCAGTAAACCTGCTGTTTGCTATTAAGAGGCATTTTCTAGTTGGAAGGGGAGTGACAGGGAGGAGTCTGGATTTTGGGCGTCAGAATGACACTGCAGTTCTTTAGAATCATTTGCATTAATTGTTACCATATTTAAAATGAACTCAGGCGAATATATATTAATTGAATTAAAAGGAAGTTAAAATAACTGGATCAACAATTATTTAATTGTTTAATGAAATAGTAGTGTACATTTAAATAGAAATACAAACTGATTTAAAAGGAAATATAGTTCTGGGTGGAAATATTTTTTGTCAATGTAAGAATTAATAGATAAGTTTAACTTTAAATGTGATTCAAATTTGACCAAAGATAGAAAACAGTGTGTCAAACTTCATGATTACAGATCTGAATGTTTGGTCTTGCATACTTGCATGGAAAACTACATGAGCAACTCAACTGGCCAATAGGGTTGAAGGAACTCTGTGCCTCCTCTTTTTCTTGTAGACAAACAACTTCACAAAACATAAAAAAGCACTCAAAAAAAAAATTACAAAAAAAAAATAAAAAACACAGCTTATCTTCTAAATGAGATAAAATTCTGAAGATCACTTATTTGGGGATATATTTGTTTAGAGATTCCTTTGTTTACTTTGGACTTATTAATTAATCCAAACTGCAAAGTTTTAAAATCCTAGTATTTATATATTAAACTAATTGTATTATTATTTGATAAGATTACATTAGAAACTATGTTAGTATATTAAACAGTGTAATAAAATAGTTACTTATATTCAGCAGTAGAGCATCTTGATTGCTGCTCTCCTTCTCTCCGGAGCGCCAGTGGGCGGAGTCTCACATACTACAAATTCACATCTGCAGCATCTGCACTCACCTCTCCTCACTTCTGCCACTGACCCAAGAAGAAGCTACCTTCATAAACCACTAAAACATGGTAATACTTCATTTTTAATATGACTTTGATTTGCAAACTGACTGTCTGAACAATTTAAACATGCTTTCATTTCTCGTTGCTTTTTCTGTAGACATCCTACACTGACAAAGGTGAAAAGGTAGGTCATTATTTTTAATAACTTGCCCTTATTCCTTCTCCCAATATACTGATATTTCACTGCCATATGCATTCTGAACTTGTCTTCATGTGCTTCTCATTATACTTGTAGGCAACATCATTACACTATTCAGATTATATCCTATAAGAAATCATGATCATTGCTGTAATTGCGTTTATTTATGTCAACAGCACGAGCAGGGCAAGTTTGTCTGCTTTGATCATCTCACTTTCTGGGTTGGAAATGCCAAACAGGTAATTCTTTAACAATATATGTTTATAAATTGTATTTTTTTTGTGAATATTAGAGGAGGTGTCCTGTAGGGAAATGCTATTGGCTCTTTTCAGGGGTGGGAGAAATAAGCCTGCAGCTGCAGAAACCACCATCCTCCACTCACTAATGTGTTCCATATTGAGACATTTTGGGCAACTCTTAGATCTCGCCACTAGATGGCGCCATTACCATACTATTATAGCCTACATGTAGAAAAAGTTAAATACATCTAATGTTTAGCTTTGAAGTATCAGTCTGCGAATTCTGTTTGTATAATTTTTCTAAATTTTAGATATGTAGAAACAGATAAGGAATTTTCTCCTTTGCTTTCCTCTCTGTGATGTTCTCAGGCAGCATCTTATTACTGTAACAAGCTGGGTTTTGAGCCCGTGGCGTATCGTGGGCTGGAGACAGGTAGTCGTGATGTTGTGTCTCATGTGGTGAAACAGGGGAAGGTGAGAGTCAAATTGTGTCATTACTCCTGTCCATCCTCTTCATTACTTATGGATTGAACGTTTAATACATACTGTAAGAGCCTTGCCAAATTAATCTTCAGAACATGTTCTTCGATCACTGTTTATGTCAATTACTATTTCCTGTAGATAATTTATGTCTTCACCTCTGCCTTGAATCCTGGTAATAAAGGTAAGACTAAGACTTGTAAATGCATTGTAGAATATTCTTTATATTCGATTGTCTACCATACTATATAATCTGTCCTTTTCCTTGAACAGAGATGGGAGATCACCTGGTAAAACATGGAGATGGTGTCAAAGATGTAGCTTTCACTGTAGAGAACTGTGACTTCCTGGTAGAGGTGAATGCTAATGGTTTCTTGTCATGTTTCATTTCCTAAAAGTACTTTCTGGGCATCATTTGCAATAATAACTCAGTGCTTTCTTAATTTTTCTACAGAAAGCGAGAGAACGAGGTGCCATCATCATTAAAGAGCCTCACGTTGTGGAGGATAAGTTCGGCAGGGTGAAGCTCGCAGTGCTGCAGACAGTAAGTATAATGTCAGGATCTTTTTTTAAAACATATTAATAATTTAATTCAGGAAGAATATATTGAATTAATCTAAATTTTAGTAGGCATTTATATTTTATCAAACATTTCAATTTCAAATGCAAGAAATGTTTCTTGAGCACCAAATCAGCATGTCAGAATGATTTCTGAAGGATCATGTGACATGGAAAATTGGAATAATGGCTGCTTTGCAAACACATAAAATTATATTATATACCGCAAACTTTTACACGGTAGTGTGTGTGTGTGTGTCATAATTCTTCTCTGATATCTCTTTCCTTATTGTTTTAGTATGGTGATACCACTCATACATTTGTAGAGCGGGCAGGATATAATGGGCTCTTCCTCCCAGGATTCCACGCTCCTCTGTTCTGCGACCCTTTCTTAGCAAAACTGTGGGTTTAGTATTAATACTGTATGATAAATATGGTGAAATTGTGTTTGGTATTGTTCAGTGGTGAAATGATCTGTCCAGATCTTAACATATAAGAGGTCCATATCTCAGATCACACTTGGATGGTTTTCTATCAGTGTCATCTTCTTAGTCTCTAATGTGATTTTTCTTTCCCAGGCCAAGCGGGAAGCTGGACTTCATTGACCATGTGGTTGGAAATCAGCCTGACAGTGAGATGGTGCCAGTAGTGGAGTGGTATAAAACTTTACTAAACACATTGTTGAACCTATTTCAAAATGCATACATATAAACAGGCAGACAGCAACAGACCTCTGTGCCAGGGTTGTTAAGACCGAAAAGCATAAAAGAAGTCACGAAGGTACTCGCTCAGAACAGCACAAGTCTTTAGGGGGAAACTCCCCATCCATCCCATCCAGTCAGAACACACCGAGAGCCCCTCCCCAGTGATCAGCAGTGTGTCTCCATGGTGAGGATGGTGTGAAGACAGAGAGGAAAGATCAGAAGAGAGAGTCTCAGAGAGAATAGATGGAGACGACAGATGGCATGGTTGCAATTTAATCTTTGGTAGTGGACGACTGATTATTATGCAAGAAAACACCATAGTAATTATGACTCAGCAAAATGATTTCCAAAGGGTCTGATACACCATCTGGAGACAGTTAGACACAGCAAGGAGGGGGAGAAAGAGGAGAAGAGGGTGCTGAGGGGTGGGAACAGCAAAATTATCTAAACCAGACCACATGCCATCATGTCCAGCACTTAAACATACAGTACACTGCAGAAAAAATGATTTGTTTTTCAGAACAAATATTCTTAAACCAAGATATCTATTTTCTATTTTCATGCTTAAACACTAATTATTTTAAATAATAATAAATGATTAAGGAATAAAAATAAATTAATTATTAGTGATTTATATTTTAAGTTAAAAGGGAAATTTTAGAGTTCATTTTTATCAAACATTTAAAGACTCTAACCTTGTGATCCCTTATAAATTGTGTTTTGGCCATTGATTTTTAAAGCTGCAGCCGGTAACTTTTGACGCTCTAGCAGTTAATAAACAGAACTGCTAGCGTCTTGCGGAAGTACTTCGTAGCCTTATCTACTTCTCTCTGTTTATGTCTATGAAGAATCACAAAGGTACTGTGTTACTCCGCCACGGTACCCCCGAAGCAATCTAAAATAGTCCGAATATAAACACTTATTGTAGGTGCACCCTAGTGATTCAGGACAAGCCAAAAACACGGTTTGGAAAATGGATTCATGGTGTACTCGCTTATTATATACATGTTTCTACATTTTGAACACAAACAAAGTTACGGACCACAGCTCTGATTGGTTATTTTTTACCGGGAGCGATGGAGTTACTGCAAATGGCAATAGGACCACTGGGAGGAGCCAGAGGAGCTTGATTTTTTTCACAGATTATCTGTCTCATATTCTACTGTCAGGACATAATGACAGGTTTAATAAATATGTAAAAAATAATATTTTTACAAAAGCTACCTACTGCAGCTTTAAATCTGCATCACTGTGTTAAATTGACCTGTGCGTGTTTATATGAAGGTATCAGAGGAACCTGCTGTTCCACAGATTCTGGTCTGTAGATGACAAGCAGTTGCAGACTGACTACAGTGCGCTGCGCTCCATAGTAGTGGCCAACTATGAAGAAACTGTGAAAATGCCAATTAATGAACCAGCCATGGGGAAGCGCAAGTCCCAGATTCAGGCATGTATTATAGACATTACATTTACTGTACTTACATTCAACTCTACAATGCATGCATCTATTTATCTGACTATTTTTCTCCTTTTAGGAGTATGTGGAGTATTATGGTGGTGCAGGGGTTCAGCACATCGCCATGAACACCTCTGACATCATCACAGCAGTGAGTAAACCACAGCAATAAGAAGTTTTACACCATTGATAGAGAAGGCAGCGTGCAAAGGTTTACGTTGTTCTTTGAGAATGCTGAAAAAGTTTACTTGGCATTTTGAATCTATTTTCAGATCCGTAACCTAAAGGAACGTGGTATGGAGTTCATGACAGTGCCTGACACTTACTACCAGCAGCTCAGGGAGAAGCTGAAGCTTTCCAAAGTCAGAATTGTTGAGGACATCAGAATATTGGAGGTAAGACAATATTTCCAGTTCAGGTAATCAAAGTGTTTTAAGAAGGAGGAGGAGGAACTAAATTGAAACATTTTAGTTGAAGGAAATGCAGCAAAGAGTAATAGGCCAGCTAACAGTCTACGCACATGAATGCAACTTTCCGTAGCAAGTCTGAAATAGAATGTGAAAACAGTGTGGCATTGCTTTATACAGGAACTTAGAATTTTGGTGGATTTTGATGACAATGGCTACCTACTCCAGATCTTCACCAAACCAGTACAGGACAGGCCTACAGTGTTTCTGGAGGTCATCCAGAGACACAACCACCAAGTAAGCAAGAATCTATCAATAGTTCATGAACTGTTTCAGTGCAAGCGTTGTGCATCATAGATAAATTTGCATTCTTCAGAAATGTCTCCTAAATGCATAGATACTGTATGTAGTATTTCTTACTATGTGGAAAAAACAAAAACATAAATTACAGTACAGTCCTTTTTTGTTTTAGGGGTTTGGTGCTGGAAATTTCAAATCTCTGTTTGAGGCTATTGAAGCAGACCAGAATGCCAGAGGAAACCTCACCATCCTTACACCTAATGGCACATCACAGAAACTCTGACTTGGCTCTTTCTATTTACAGTAAATGCATGGTACACATATTTAGAAATATGCATAGTAAACTCTCTGATGTTTTACTTAATCATATTTTTAGTTTGGCTTTTAAGCATGTGCCAATATATTTTGTACCCAAGTGTTTCTGCAACCACAGACACATCTGACCTTGTGGACCTTTAGAAAAATCGAAATGTTTCATTTACACTATATCTCAAATTATATATCATGTTTAACACCATTTTGTGGTTGAAATTATATTATAATATGGAAGTGGAAATGATATTTTTGGAATAGAATTCATTGTTTTACGTATCCTGTATGCATAATTTTCAAAATTACACCTTGATTGCAAATGAAGCACAATAAAAAGATTCCTTTCATGAGAATAGAACCTTTTTCTTGGATTTTAACACAGCACACTGAAATCTCGCTGAAAAAAATGCCACAACAGTTCACAACGAGAGTCGTAATTCGTGCCTATATATTTCGTGTCTTTAAAAATCTATTTACTATGAATATAATTGAATAAAGACCAAAAAGACAAAGATGTATTTGTATCCTAATGTCTAGTATTCCTTTTTATTTTGATAAAAATACAATTATGCTCATCACGAGCGAAATGTGGGTTTAAAAGCTGTATTCAACATAGCCGCCCTCCTTGCTAAATAAAATAGCTGTTTATATTTTAATAATGTATTATGCATATTATTTTACAAAAAAATCTGAATTAACAAAAAATACTTTTCTGATTTTATGTTGTGATGCAATTTTGTGTTAGCAATAAATTCATCGCGCAATGACATCACAACATCATTTACCAACTTTTAGTAACAAATCAAACTTCCTTTAGCAACTGAAAATTATTTGACAACACTAGTTAGTCAACTTTGTGAATCCTTTTTTATCCTTTTTTGCCTTTATGCCATGTATATGGAAGTAAGCAAAATAAGGTAATCAAATCTCATTTGCATTATTGTAATGGAGGTATATGTTCAATCATTCATTGGCAAGTGTAATACTAAACAGTGAATTAAAGAAATTGATAGCATGCAAAATAAACAAACAAAAAAACATTTATTTGGAAAAATACATATACTTTATTTTCATTTATATTTCACAATAAAACTCATGAAAGCATATTTAACTTTAATCTAAACAATCTAATAATTAACATGATGAGAATCACATTTTGCCAGAGAACTTCAAATATGCCCTGAAGGTTTTGCTCTGGACATTTTCCGAATTTATGTGAATATGTTTAAAACCCTTATTCCTCACAGACTTAAAGTTAATGAATCATGTTTACTGCTAATACTTTGAGTGTGCAGGATGAGTCCTTGTCTAATTGAGGGTTCCTCTACAGTTGTCCGCCGCACACAGGCAGGGGATCTTCTCATCCTCAATAGGGAATTTGTAATCGTACGTGATCTCTTCATTTACATTAATAGGTTGCCGAGAGTAGATGACTATCTTCTTTTGAGCTTCGACAGTGACGATTTTGGCATAGCAGTTTGGCTATGAAAAAAAAAAAACACATAAAGACAGTAAACATAAAATGTTAAAATAATTAATTACAGTCATACTAAACACTAAACAACAATGTATTATAAAAACATCAGTTTGATCTTACATTGCAACTGTGATTGATGAATCTTGCCAGGTTACCGCACTTGGTTGCATCAATGATAGTGTCCTGGTCGACCCTGAACAGATAACTGCTTCCAATACCTTCCTTTTCATAGCGCCCTTCACGCATGTCTGCGATCACCTACAAGCAGAATTTGGGATATAATAATAAAATAAAAAATATATTCTGGAAATTGACATTTACATGCATAGCTTAAGAAAAAGATCTCACTGTTTTAAATCAGAAATAAGTGCTAAAATCTCTATATATGTGTTTTAAGTTCAGTTTTGTGTACTGTGTATCTCACCTGTCGAATGCTCTGGCCTACATATTCAATTATCATTTCATCTGCAGCAATGGGCTCCTCTGCAAACAGCCCCCAGTCATGAATACGACTCCTGCCAAAACGCAGCTTCTTCTTACGGAACTGTGAAGAGGGAAAATTTGTACATTTCTTGTGGACCAAATAGAAAATAAAAATGCCAAAAAAAGTAGTAGAAGTAGTAAAATAGATTTGGGCGTTTCTGGTGATTCCAGAATCTCTTAAATTGTGTTATGCTGTTTTTAAGATGGCTGGCCTCACCTTGAGTTGGTTGAATTTGAGGAGGTCACTGTCACAGCTGAAGGAGGACAACAGGCGACGCTGTTCTGCTCGGAGTTCTGATCCTGATCTAGATGAAGATGGAATCTGAGCTGGCACACTTTTCCCCTGCAGAGATCAGCACATAATCTCAAATTACTGTAAACTGCTTTTAAAGTTGCACGGAGTCATGAGTTTCAAGATATGACACATTCAAGAAAACATCTTGGTCTTGGACTTTATACTGACACATACTGGTGTGGATGTATAAAGTTTTTGTTCATGACAGTAAATTGGTCAAGTGGAAAACATGCATGATTATGTCATAACATGTCGGCTATGGTAGAATACAAATATTTTTGTAGTCTAGTTTTCATTTAAAAGATTTTTGAAGTGAGAAAATGACTAAGTGCATCTTTAAATCACAGACATGATGCAGATAAATAACGGATTATATTTTTAAAGTCTTTAAACATGATTATATAATTATTTACAAATGAATGGTAATCGTGACCTACAAATAAATAAAGCATAATTTTCTTTCCAGCATTATTTTTAGATTACTATAACTGTATTTATTCATATTTTTATTAGTTTTTACTTATTCAAATTTCACTTTTCATTCTCACTTTAATACGTTTTATGTGCTTTTGTCATTTTAGTTTTGATGGGTTTATATAGCTTTGATTACATTTTATTTCAGTTCCAGTCATTTTAGTATTTCAACTGCAACTTATTTCGTGTAGCTCCAATCCAGCATCATTTTTGTTGAAGTTTTTCATATAATGTTTATATTTGATTTTATTTCAGCTTTATTTCAATTGCCTAAAACCTTTTGTTAAGGTTTTAGTGAACGATAACAACCCTGTTTCTTTCTCACCTGCTTATCTGAAACAAACTCTTCTGAAGCGGAAAGTTCATCCCTGAGATATCGCAGCTTCTCCCTCTTGCTGATGAAGTAATAACCCTCACTGCGTGCACAACCTGTCACATGATTCCTGACACCATCCCGCCATCTTCTTGGCCTGTCGTCAGCAGTGCTGGTTGGTGCAACAGAGTCAAGGAACAAACAACAGAGCAATATGCATATCGAAAATAGATTTGAAAATATACTTTAACATATATTTTCAAACATTTTAGTCCACTGGATAAAAAATACATTATCAAGTACTGTGACTATGACGCGTGTTATGTGTCTAAGGATATGAGGATGTGGGACCCAGCGTGTGCTGTTCAACCAATCACATTCTTTATCCTCCACCACAAGCCTCTCATAAGTGGCCTTCAGGTGATTGATCTCCTCCTCATTCACCCCTTTAGTCCACACAGCATGGAGGACCAACTTCTCTCTTCTCTCAGAACGAGGAGAGAAGAGGAGGCGACGTGTAGATGATGGTTCTCTCCACCTTCTCCACACATAAGACGACACCTGAAGCCTTTGATTCTCGTTCTGTTGGCGTTTGTCTACTACTGAACACTTCTCCCGATGGGCTTCTGGTGGTAATTGTTCGTCCCTAATGTCTGAGACACAATCCAAAGGCCCCAAAACCCGATTTGAAGAAGATTTTGTTGTCGCATTGTTCACTCGTAAGGGCGAATTAATATTTAGATTTGTGGATTGTCTTGTGCGTTGTAATTCAATCATTCGTCTTCTCATTTTAAGCCGCTCTCGCCGCCTTTTCAAGCGTGCCGTGTCTAAACAAGCCGTTCGACGCGAGGAGACATGACAGTCATGAGGTGCACGACTACTTTTTATACTGGAATAATTCGTTTGCACCTCTGAGTTGTGATGAGGGAGTGCACTAGCCCACAGCTCTCTATGGGTTCGGACAGGTGGAGATAGAGACATGTCTCTCCCTGGAGTCCTTGGGATCCCGCTGTCAGCACATGGAGACAGGACGGGGTTACAGGGGCTTCCCATTCTCAGTGAGGTCTCCTGCAGTAATCCCGCTGGTGTTATTCCCTCAGAGTGATAAACGTGGCGTGCTCCATTGACCCGACCTGGTGTTTTTGGTATTTCCTCATACGTGGGGTATGAGGAAGCGAGAGGAGGACAGTGGTAAATGGGTGAGGAGGAAAGTTCCTGGACGCCTGTGGGAGAGGGAGGAGGTGGTAGGGGTGTAGGGGGTCCCGGAGGTAGAATATGATCCTCGGTCTCCTCCATTTCCAGACATCCCCCAGGTGTGTGAGGCAGCTCCACCTCATCAATAGTAAGAGGTGAAAATCGGCGTCCCAGCTCCATGTCAGAGTCCGTGTCAGACAAGGATCCGGTGGGTGTGATGGGTCTGAGGTTCTCAGAATCCTCCAGTGTTTCTGTAATGACTCTCTGGTCCTCTGAATCGCAAGTGTATTGTGTCTCCAAATCATCTGAAAGCAGAAAGATACAGATTCGGCAACTAACAACTACTTGATTAACTGTTGATTATTTATTTGATTATCTATTTTTTTTTTACAAATAAGCAAATATACAGTCTATATAATGCAAAAATGGTTTGAAATATAAAATTACAAAACAATTGTATACAAAAAAAGTTAAACATAGCTGAATTATCCAATATCACAGTAATAATGTATAATGAAAAGTAACATTATCAAAATGTAACACCATATACTGTATTGTAAATATTTTGCATGTAGATGTGTTTTTACTTCGTTGTTGGTGCAAAAACCTGATTAGTTTTTGACTATTATTATACATATACAGGATGTATCTAATAGCAGCCCTATAAGTTTCGTATATATTATTGCATGTAAAAATATATAAAAAATATAGAAATATATATATTATTTAATATATAATAACATAATTATTATTTAGATACAGACGCTTTAGCAATAGTCAGACAAATGTTAAATCAGTTACAATAAAAAGAAAATGGTAAAATGATCATATTTACATGTAAATGTATGAGCATGTGTTTGTACATTTTTGTACTTAGATATGTACAAACTAGAAAATCAAAATCAAATGTCATATAAATGACAAAATATGTGGCTTTCGGCTTGTTCACTGTGGGGTTGTAAGGCACTATCCTTTTCTTTTCCTTTTATTAGCTAAATTTTGCTATTTTGTGTAAACTTAATGTTGACAAAAGTGTATTATAAGAAGTTATGAAAGATATGTAAAAAAAAAAAATTCATACTAATAGAAATGTGAAATGGATCAGTGAAGAGTAAACCATACCTGACAATCCTCTGTATGTTGGAGATGGTGGGCTTGGCAGCTCTGACTCCTGGTCTGAGAAGAATATGGCTGGGTCTGGGAGCTTTAGTTTGTTTGTTAAACAGTGTTTGACTGGGTCCTGTAAGGTGTATCTGAGAGGCTCAGGTAGTTTCAGACCTTGCATATAAACTGTTACGCTCAGTTCCTCCTCTGGGTCTTCTGTGGTAGCTGGATCCAAATCTGCAAGAGCCGAACCACAAGTTACATTTGACCACAATGATGATTAAAATATTTCTAAATGCTTTGCTACACCAGTTGGATTAGAAAACTAGCTCTGATATAACTATAAGAATATATTAAGAATTCTCAAAAAAAAAAAAAAAAACTGATGGGCAGATAACTGAACACTGAAACATTCTCCTTTTAAAATAATTTTAATGATACAATAACAAAAATCAGTTAAAAAACACAACGCAAATAAAGAAAAGATTCACGGCTTTGTTTAAACAGTGACCTCTAGTGGATATATTAGTGCTGTAAAGTGATTAATCGAGATTAATCACAATTAATCACATTTAAAAAAATTGTTTGCATAATATGTGTGTGTTCTGTGTATATGTATCATGTATATATATATACATACACATTTATTATATATTTTGAAACTATTTACATGCATTAACATGTCTATATTTATATTCATATAATTATTATATATATTATAAATAAATATATTTAATATATAAACATAACTGTTTTTCTGAAATATATATATGCATGTTTGTGTATTTATATATACATAATAAATATACACAGCACACATATATTATGTAAACAAAAACGTTTATTTGGGATGCGATTAAATGCGATTAATTGTTTGACAGCACTAATATATATCTTTATATCTATATCTATATCTATATCTATCTATCTATCTATCTATCTATCTATCTATCTATCTATCTATCTATCTATCTATCTATCTATCTATCTATCTATCTATATATATACTTTATTTTCTTTTTGGAAACATGGGGGTTGATTTGTGCTTTATGTGAAAACAGAAAATCTATAAACTAACCGAACAATTCATGGTCATCATCACTTTCTATTAAATCTGGAGCAGAAGGGGTCACAGGGGGGTCAAGATCTTCTTCCCATTGTGTAAAAGACGAGTAAACAGGAGTGTGAATGATCTCCTGATTTTCATTTTCATTCTCATCTGAAGAAATCCATATAGTCTCTTCTATTGTTCTGTCCTCACGTGGAGTTTCAGGAAGATAATTTTCACCATCCAACTGATCGTCCTCCCCAGAAGACAGAGAGTCTGAGGAATCATCGCTGCTGTCATCTGAGGAGTCAAAGACAGATACAGAGGACACTGAGGAGTCAATACCAGATGGAGAAGAATCTGAGGAGTCAGGGACAGTTCTGGGAGAGTCTAGGGAGTCGTATCCTTGGCTTTTAGAAGCAGATGAGTTTAAACTTGTGTGACTGATAGTATCTGAAAGATATAAAAGAAACACATATAATACATTTGTCACAATATATAGAAAATAAAATTATATATATATATATATATATATATATATATATATAATATTTCAATGAATACCTGTATCTGAGAGATCTTCATCCTCTGTGATACCACTAGGAACACTCTTCTCATCTTGACGTACTTCATCAACTTTCATCTCATCACCCTTCTGAAAAACACAATGACAACATGAAACTCGTGTCCATTTGTGACAGGGAATTAATCACAATTTCAGTCTAAATATTACTATTTACACAAGTACATTTTGTTCATAAAAGTGAAACAATACCTGAGCAGACACATGAGATTTTGGATTCTCTGCTTTGTCAGAAACCTCTTCATCTTCTTCTTCCTCACTATCTAATTCCAGAGGTCTGGAATGCCTGCGTTTGACCATTGTGTCCTCACTGGAAGTTTTGGTTGTGTCCTCTTCAATAATATCTAGGGTTGTTTGCTGCTCTGATTCTACAAAATAAAGGTTGACCAAATTTTGTTATTGTGCAAGATTACTTTAAGTAGAATGCAAATTCAGGTGGACACAGGTGCTATAAGAAATAAAAATAAAATAAATAAGAAAATAAAAGAAATAAAGCTCCATTGTGGCACCACAATCGGAAGATACTATTTAAAGTCACTGTCATCTTTTATCTCTAAGGTAGTAAGGTAGGATTCCATAGAAAACAGATAATTTCCCATGCTCACATCATGGGTTTTTTTTAAAACCAAGTGAAACAGCATTCCAAACTAACCTTCATCCTCCAAATGCTCAAGACCAGGAGAAGGGCAGATCCTTTTGACATCACCGGAGGCCTCAGTTAATGGATCCTTCCTCTTTAACTGAGCATAAACACAAATCAAAACTCATAAAACTTTTTTGATCTGAAATATATGATAGTGCAGACAATACTGAAGTGCATAATACATACTAGATCAGCTCTATTGTGGTTCGGTATATCTTAAAATTTGTAGTGCCAAGTTTGTACCTTAAAAGATGGTAGTTTGATGCCACCATGCAGACTTATTTTTCCTGTGCCCAATACAGAGCCTTCAACCCCTGCATTCCCTATTTTTAAGCTGTGCTCCATTGCTCTGAGCATTGTATCTTTAGGTCCTCCTGATTTAACAGTTGGGGTGGATACCTGGACGTGCACAATATGATATTTATGAAAACAATGTTGAAATGTTAATGGAAATACAGATTGACACTACTCGCTCTGTCACTACAGCTGAAATAAAAAAATAAATCCCACCTTAGCCGTCTGTTCTTTATCATCCCACCACTGATCAAACGCTTTGAATGCAACAATCTCAATCATTCTGCGATGTATGTCTTTCTTCACGATAGCCCGTAGCTCTGAAGCGACAACAGCTAGAACTCCATCCACCGTTGCCTTGTGGGGTGATTCATTCATAGGTACATAACCCGGTGGAGGTACTAAGGGATCAAACCTTGGCATGGGGGGTGGAGGCCAAGGTGGTCTGTACCTCAACATTGTAGATAAACATCCAGCGGAAGGGTATGGTGGGCGATGAGTCATGAAATTGAAGGTTGGAGGGAGGAAGGGAGGTGTGAATGAGGTTTGCCCTTGTGTTATTCTAGTAGGAATGGGAAGAGGTACTTGGCTACCCTTCCAGTTGGGTGGCCTACAAACTTGTTGGATCTTTGGAGGAGGGTACAATGAGCAAGACGAACTAGGCAGAGTGTATCCAGGTAACAATGGAGCCATTGGTGGAGGAGGACCCAGTTTTGAGGGTAAATTAGGAGATGGAAGGCAGGGAAAGTGAACAGATGGAGATATAGGGATTGGAGGTGGTAGCATCTGAGGAATTGTCGGAGGAGAGCTCCTGTTACTGCAGATTACTGGTATACTACACGGCTGATCTGAAGCATCTTCAACTTCATTTGGGATGACCTTGGACTTCTTAGCTGACTGAAGTTCATGGTCTTCTTTTCCCACATCACAGACTGAAGTGAGACTCACATCCTCAATACCAGATAAACATTCTCTTGGATGAGAGCCATTATTACTCCCAGTAGATGATGTTTGGTCACAGTTTAGGACAACCTCTGTGGTAAGAGAAGGAGAGGGGCTGGGAGCTTTGGGAGAAGGTTGAGGATTGTAGTCTGGACCATGCTCTTCAGTAGCTGAAGACTCTGAGTCTGAAATTTCTTGGTTCAGAAGAAGCAGAACTGGACTTCCACCACTAAGAAGCATTTGGATGCGAGAGTCCAGGCTCTCAGGCTTTGATTCCAGAGCAGGAAGTTCAGATTCAGGAGAAGGACTGTGCCCTGTAGGCTCTGAAAGATCTTCTGTGGTTTCAGAGAAAGAACGCGGGTTTGGGGCATAAGTGTGAGAAGACTGGCCTTGTGGAGGACAATGATTTTGGTTCACCTCATGGGTTGTCTTAAAAGGTACTTGAGTACCACTGAAATTATTTTTTGACTTATTTACATTTCTATGTTTATCAAGAATAATGTGACCAACATCCACTCCAATAGCCTTTTGAGGCAGTATATGTAAATTAAGAAGTGAAGGAGGATTTTCACCAACAGATCTGTGATTAACACTGAGGTCGTTGGCTGAGCCAGTAAAGTTTTTGCCTGTGAGCTTATCTGAATGTGACAGTGTGGTTGGAGCATCCTGAAATTTTCTAAAAGGCAGTTGATTAGCTGCAGGTCCAGAGCGGTAGTGAGCTCCCCTATATACTGGTCTATGTATATAGTGGTGCTGTGGCCTACGGTTATATGCATTTTGGTACTTGCTCTCCTGAGGTCTGACCTGGTGTCCTCTACGAACATGGTTAATAAAATGAGGATTGCGTGCTGGAGTTCTCTGCCTATTTGAAAAACTGCCATTTTGACAAGGCGCTCCACCTAACTTCCAAAAGTTTTGCACAGCACCTTGAATAATGCTAGGTTTACTTAAGGCTGGTTGGGTCGCATGATCAGGCTGAAGCTGCGAGATGTTTGGGATGGACTGAATAAAAGGGACATTGGAGGCACTGTTTATCAGTGTTGATTCATTTGGGGTCTCCTCACATTGAGATGGTGTGCCTGGTCTACTGAGGGTCAGAGAAGGGGTGCAGGGGGTATCTTGGTATTGAGGGGTCTGCCAGAAGCTACTAGGTGTGTCCTGATGCATGCTGGAGTAGGCGGTATCCATGGATAAAGGAGTAGAACAATCCAACGAAGGGGAACCATTACATATTGAGGATGATGATGATGATAATGTGTATGTCAGTTTCTTCAGTGTTTCACACTCCTGGAATGAGGAAAGATATTTACAAGTGAACTAAAACAATAAATCCAAGGTTTCAACAAAGAAATTTAATAATAATAAAAAAAAAAATTAGCAACGCTTATGGTATTGTACTCACAGTTAAAGAGTCGATGAATGAGGATGGTGACTGGGGTCCCCAGGACTCTTCTCCAACAGGGAGTGTGAAAGGTGTATATAAACCACTAACAAGCATCTTGAAGTATCGGTTCCTCTTCACACCTAAAACAATGAAGATCATGAATCATGTAATGCATGCAAATACAGTAAATGCTATAATTAAAACAGACTGCACAGACATGTTCATGAAATATTTCATTTAGAAGATACAGATAAGGTATAATAGAAAGAAATTGAGGTAGATGTGTACTTACCTTTTGGGTCAAACTCTACATGGATGTTGTTTCCCATTACAGAAGTGTTGTGGAGGTTTTTAACTGCATTATTTGCTGCCTTTACAGATTCAAAAACAACTTTTGCTATTCCTAAATGCTTCTTATTCTTTGGATTGTATACAACTTTCAAATCTTGAACCTCTCCAAAGTTTTTACACATTTCAGATAGGAATCCATCTCTAATGTTGTCATTAAGCCTTGCAAATGTCAGCTCCTTAGGTGCTCCAACATAATACTCATCAACCTAAAAAAAAATGTATTGACATATGGCATTATTTTTGTTGTTGTGTTTTGGATGTGAGAAACCCAAAGGAAATGTTAATTAGCATACATTAACAACTGTTTGATACTTTTGAGAAATTGCTTTAAGTTTGATAATACTACAGATGATGTTAAAAGACTTGTTTGGGATCTCAGAGACCTCATGAATAAAACAATTATATTTTATTGAATCAATCTTTACATCTTAAAATTGCTGTATTGATTTTTCTAGAATTAGTTGTGTTGGGGTAGGATTGATTCCAAAAAAAGACACAATCAACTTTCTTAAAAAAATAACAATGTTAAGATAGATAGATAGATAGATAGATAGATAGATAGATAGATAGATAGATAGATAAAAACATTAAAAAATATTTTTACAAATTTTATTTTCTCAGCGTTAACCCAAACACCAAGAAAGTCAATACCAATTAAACATGAGAGTTACATGATTATTAATTTTGAAAGTTTGCCTTTAATTAACATAATAGCCTACTTACCTTGAATTTGGGGACTGGAAGATCTGCTTCCTTGAATTTTGTCCAAAAACATGCAATTCTAGGATCTCGTATAACATCCACAGGGAAACATTCAGGATGCTGGCGGACAACAATTACGTAAGCTTCATATATACAGTGCAGAATACAACTAGACAGTGTAAATAAATACAGTATGATTAAATCTCATTAAGTTGGATAACTAATAACTAATTTTGTACATTTTTTTTTTTTGTTCTGCTTTTAACAAGATTAACTCACCGGTGCGCTGAAGTGCTGTCCATCATAGCGGTACAGTTTCTGACTTCCGCCGATCAAAACCGGATCAAAAATCAGTTTATAACAAGTCCAGTTTGGAATTGCCTCTTTCAGGGGATCACAACTATCGGTGCTGTTGACTAATGCATCTAAAATTAAGAATCAAAGCACACAGTGAAAACTAAGTAGCGTTTGCACACGACGGAAGCTCTGAGTCATGAATACACTAAGTAGGCCTAGTACTATGAGATATTTTTGATAGGCTACAGGTTTATTTCTTACCGTTATCTTTCCGTTGATCCTCCTTTTTCGACGCTTTCGTTCATGATTCGCAGTCATTGTACAATGATAGTAAATAACTCTTTATAAGACGATGATTAAAACGATATTTCCTGTAAATATCAGCAGGCTGTTGTCAGGAGTACACTGAAGGTCTTACGTGTCTCCCAAGAGGAGCAGAGCATCACTGCTGCACAACACAACAGGTGGGAGGAACCTGCGCCACACCCGCACTGTCACCAGACTGAGAGAAGACCGAAGATCACAAATCAAATACTATAAACATTAGCGAATATTTACGACGAAATATCTGCTAGAATAAATAAACGTGACATTATTATTATTATTATTATTATTATTATTATTATTATTATTATTATTATTATCATCATCATCATCATCATCATCGTCATTATAGTCGCTAATCCCAAATAAAAGTTATAAAATATAATTATCTCTTAACATGTTTAACCTACTCTGCGATCAAGGTGGGTTGTAACGGGGTGGAGTTGGATGTAAAATTAGGAAACTTTTTTTTTTTTTAACAGAATTTTACGTTATGGAAATTACTCAACAAATACATAAATGATAGATTAAAAACATATCAGACAAAACAACACAATTACTACTGTATATCAAAATAAAAATAAAAAAATCTGCTGATTTAGCTTATTTCAATGTAATTTAATAAGAATAAATTATACTGGGACAGCAAAATGTGGGTACTTTCCAGCACATGGTTAACATACTGAACTCTCATATAAGATTGAATTTGTTATATATATATATATATATATATATATATATATATATATATATATATATATATATATATATATATATATATATACAGGGGCGTAGCCATCTTTTCAAAAGTGAGGGGGACTATTGTTAGTATTTTTTATATAAATTATAGAAATTAATACTTTTATTTAGCAAGGATTCTTTAAATTGATCAAAAGTGCTGATAAAGACATAATTTTACAAGAGATTTCTATTTCAGTTAAATGCTGCTCTTCTAAACTGTCAAAAAATTATACTCCGCTGTTTTCAACATTATCATAATTTTTTTTTTTTTTTTTGCAGATTTCTGAAGGATTGTGTGACTGGAGTAATGATGCATAAAAAAAATTCAACTTTGAAATCTCAAATTACATTCTGAAATATATTCAAATAGAAAACAGCTATTTTAAATAGGCTAGTACAAATATTTCAAAATTTCACTGATTTGCAGTACTTGGATCAAATAAATGCAGGCTTTTTTGGACTTGGAAAAAACAAAACCGAAAACAACTGTTTTCATACAGAGAGAGCTGGACGCTGTTGTCCATATTAGGAGTTTCGTGGTATGACTTTCTATGCGAGACACACACACTACAGAGTGTTTAGCATTCCGTGATGTTCATTTCGCCTTCTGGGTCCGAAAAAAACCTCAGGTCATTCGCAGACTATCCTGTCTCTTTGAGTTTAAATCTATATTTATTCACACCAGCTCTTGAAAACCTCTACACGAACACACCTGCCCGAAAAAGTGTGGGGGACGAAGTTCCGTGATGATAAATCCCCCGCGTAATCTACGCCCCTGTATATATATATATATATATATATATATATATATATATATATATATATATATATATATATATATATATATATATATATATATATCCCATAAGGGACAGGCATGGGCCAATTGGGCATGGGTTTGAACTGAGAAAACATATATGGGTCCTGCATAGCATATTTATGAGCAAAGTGGGCATGGGTTTGATCTGGGAACACATATATGGGTCCTGCAAGGCATATTTATGTGCTAAGTTGGGTTTGAACTGGGAACACATGGGTCCTGCATGGCAGAGGTGCAAAGTAAGTATGTAGGTCTACTGAGTTATGTAATTACTTACTGTACAATTTTTAGTAACTTGTAGTAACTCTACATGTAGGTTAATCAAGTATGTTGAGATTGAGTAATTATAACTCACATTTCAAGTCACGCTAGCCACCAAAGAACAAACATTGCATACATGTAGATCTTTTGCCAAAACAATCCATCAGTCATTTTTGTTAGTCGTGCAGAAAATGAAAAACGTAACTTCCCAAAAATGTAAAAAAAAAAACCCCATCAAAATAGTTCAAAGTTTACGCATTGTTGAATTATGCTGATTAGTGACTCTCAGAAAGGTTGCAGGCATTCTGTAACACTTCAAATAATATCCCAGTCCCAGACGCCTGTCTCTTGGGGCAGAAACACATATTTAGACAACTAGGGATGCTTGATATTATTGGCCGATATTGGCTTTAAAATTCAATATCGGTAAATATCGGTATCGTTTAAAGATCCTTACAGAGGAGCATAGTCTGGGGGTTGTTTTTTTCTCCTCCCCTCTCCTCATGTTATGCTTTATTTCTTCCTCAATCCACTGTCTTCATGTCCTGTCTACCCCCTTTGTCCTATTGTATTTAAAATCATATAGTGGCAGAAGGAGATATCCAGATATCCATAGTCCAAAAACAAACAAAGTAAATAGCTGGATCTTGAAGTGGCTGGTTTGTTCTGTCACAGAATGCTCCTAAATAAGAAGATCAAACTGCACATTCAGCATTGCACATGCACATATACAAAGTAATACACAAAAAGGGAAAACATGTAACAGAAAGTAATGAACCAGCAACAAAAGACAGAGGAAACCAGGTATATATCAGGAAGAGTTAACCACGTAAACGAGAAGATGCTGAAAGTAATGAATGAGATTTGACAGTCCAGGCAAAGGGTGATGGGAACTGAAGTTCAGAAGAAGAAACAAACAAAAACTCCGAAGAGTGCCCTCTGGTGGCTATACATAGGCACACCAACTAGACACTGGGACAAACTTTAGTTTCTTCCACCTCTCCCGTCCAAGTAGCCCCCGTCAAACACAAGACACCATCTTTTGTTTCTTGAAACAGCTGGAAAATTGAAAGTGTGCTGTGTGCAGTTATATGGATGTTTTGCCAGTCTAGTTTTAAAATGAACCAAAACTATTAAAAACATTAGGCTAATTGAAATAAAGCTAAAATAAAATAGCATAAATAAAGTACGCTATGAATGGAGAACACCTTTACAAAAGCACATTCATTTGAATAAATAGCACTATTCACGAAATATATATGATGTAATTCACAGATTACCAAAACGAAAGAAAAACTGAAAATTTTATTTTATCAAAATAAAATAAGCCAACCAAACATTCTATAAAAATGACACTGCCTAAGCCTAAAAGATTTTTAGTTAGCTGATCTGCATCTTTCAGAAGGCGGTGTTGAATGTTCTGTTAGACCATTTAAACACACACAAAGTGATTAGGTTAAGACTACGTGGAAATTAAGCCGTCATCATCGTGTGAAAACAAGAAAGAAAAATTGTAATAATGCTTGCATGGGGCTTCCGTTTTGTATTTTTCAATTTTACTTTGTACTTTTATTATTTTTATTTATTTATTTATTTTTTAGTTAGGCTATGAGGCTAACTGTCCTATTCAGCGTCTAAGCTGACGTCAACAGAGATCTATTGTGTGGTCTGTAGAAGTGAAACTTTCAGGCTAGTAGCCTAAAGAGGAACAAAAGCACTTCATATCGATTACAAAAACTTTCGTCTTCTCTGACAGTGGAAAAAACTTGGAAACAGTTTTAAACATTGTAGAAGAGTAGGCTACTTGTTTTCCTTAAGTAATTGACAAAATGTTCATGTTTGTGTATATGTTGTCATGCTGGAAAGTCGTCAGTGCAGGTAAGTTCATTTATAACTTTCCTGTAGCCTTTTTAATTTGATTTAATGTAAAATGTCTATTTGATGTGGGTGGTCAAAAAAAAAAAAAAAAAAAAAAAAAAAAAAAAAAATATATATATATATATATATATATATATATATATATATATATATATATATATATATATATATATATATATATATATATATATATATATACACATATAAATTGTTTACTGTATGACTATAAGAAGGCAATTTATCAGGGATATAGCAAATTCCGTCATCATTTAGGCTACTCTTCCTCACATAAATGTTTTTTTACATTCTAATTACTTAGTAATAGTAAGTAATACATAAGATTTTTTTTTTCCTGTAGTAATTTGGAATTTACAGAAATATGATTTACAGAAACCTAGCAATCACGTATCGCATAAAATATCACTTTCAGAGACTTTGGGAATATTTACACATAATTTATACACAAAATTTGAGGAAAACAAGATTTTTGCTTCAAAGTGAAACTTGTAGAAACCAGATGGCAATTGTGGTTTTAAATGACTTAGAACATGACAAAAACGTTTTACTATTACTTAATCTGCATGTTCTAGCGAGTGATATAGCCTAGATAAGGCTGTGATATAGCAAAAATATATATATATATTTATATATCACAATAAACATTTCAGTCGATATTGTTAGTATAGCTTGTAAATTCATTTAAAAAAGGTAACATCTGTAAAAAGTGTAACAACCTCGTTTTTTATATGGTGAAATTTGTTTATTCTGACTGCTTGAGTTTTATTCAATTTAACTGTTGGTCTTCCATAGTAATTAATGTTAATGGGAAACATATAAAAATTATGCAAGTCATTGGAAAGTGTCATGTCATCACTGAACCATTGTACCAGTCAAGATTTGAATGGTACAATGGTTGTTAACTTTGATTACTGATGATCTGAAAATAAATTGACTGTTAAAAATAATAGCTGACCACCATGTTATATTACTTTTAATAAATAGAAAATTAATTATATGTTATCAATTTGTATTGTTGTTTTTTATCGATTTATATAAGTTATTGTTTTCTTGAAAATATGCATATTGTTTTTTTATCTCATCTGAAAAATGTGGCAACATTAAGTTTAACTGGAACATGAGATTTTTTTTTTTTAAATGGACTTTACCCCACACTTTGGATCACCGGTGCACGCTGTTAATGTACATTCATTATAATGCCAGATGTTAGATGGGCCTGGTTTGTTTTTTCTTTCCACTAGAGTTTTCTTTTTACAGTCTTCTTTGGCTTGTTCACTAAACAAAAGCACTAATCAAATAAAAATGCCCTCACTGTTTCTTTGTCTCTTTAGTGATCAGTAATGTGTAGTTGTACGTAATGATCTAAATTGATATTGCATTGATATTATGTGCTTGTTTTTGTGCATCCACAGGTTCTCACTCATTGATGACTTTGGTTACATACATAGATGGACAAACACAATTTCCTGAGTTCAGTGTTGTGGTGATGCTGGATGATTTGCAAATTGGATATTATGACTCAGTTACATGGAAACCTGTGTATCGCATTTATAGTGATGCAAAATACTTAGAAGAAGAGCAAAGTGATGCTGGTCTTGTGTTTGGTGATATGTACACTGGCATGAAAAATCGAGTATTTTATCTTAAAAAACTCCAAAATCACACAGCTGGTGAGACCTATAGGCTACATATCAGTATTACCACATGAAACATGTACTGTAGTTGTCATATGATTTTTGTAATTTCCTTAAAATGTACGGATGTAAGACAGAGTGAGTGATCAGTCCAGTATATTAATTTTCGGTTCAATACATTTTATGTTGTGCTGTGTCAGTGAGGACTAATAAATCTTTATTTCTTTCCTTCATTTGAAGGTGTATATGTTCAACAGAGACTTGCTGGGTGTGAATTGTTGAATGATTATAAACCAGGTCCAGTTCATTTCTGGGATGCTTTTGGAGGGCAAAATATGGAGGAGTTAATTTTTGACACACAAAAAAAAGATATCCAGATAAAAAAGCCATGGATGATATCATGGGACCAAACAAAACTAAATAAAGTAAAGTTTATGTATGAAAATTTGTATCATCCTACTTGCATTAAAGTTTTGCAAAGGTACCTGAATATGGAAAAGAGCAATTTGATGAGAAAAGGTGAGAGAATCAACCTGATTAACTTCAGTATAAGTTAAAAAATAAATAAATAAATAAAAACATTTGATAAAAATGGCTGAGACACTGATGGAAAATACCTATGCCTTTTAATGCATTGTTTTATGATTACTATAAATTAATAGCTGATGCAATGAACCCAACAGTTTAACAACAGTAACACTACTTATTCTCCTCTGTAGTGAAACCCAGAGTCAGACTCATGAGGAAGACACTCTCAGACTCTCATGGGCTTCAGATCAGCTGTCTGGCCACTGGTTTTTACCCCCGTCACATTAACCTGACCCTGTTCAGAGATGGTCAGCCTGTGGATGATGATCAGATCACAGGAGGACAGATTCTGCCCAACGGAGACGGAACGTACCAGATGAGGAAGAGTTTGGTGATCAGTGAAGAAGAGCTACGCCAGGAACATAAATACAACTGCACAATGAAGCACCTCAGTCTGGACAACAAACTGGACTTTACATTTGGTAAAGAAAAACTAACAAACCATTAAAAGAACAAAAATTCACCGAACAACAAAGCAGACATTAGTTTCAATATCCTTTACTGTCATTATATACAATACAATAAAATTTTGCGAGTAGCAGCTAAGAAAAAATGGCAATATATTACAAAATTACATTAAATAACATTATTATTATAAATTTATTGATTTTTTTTTTTTGTGCTGCAAATCATTTGTCACTATTCCACTATCTGTCTGTAGCTTAAAAATGTCTTTTTCTGTTGTTCATCTTATTATCCTCACCACACTTTCAGATGTGGCTGAATCTGACCCAGGATTCTTCAGTCAGTCTGTAGTTTTCAGTGTGCTGGTGTTCATGTGTGTGGCTGTTCTCATCATAACTGCAATCATTATACGGAGGAAGAGACGAGCTGCTGGTAAATGATCTGTTCAGTCCAGTTCATTATATGATCTAATGGTCAGTTAGAAAAATATAGTGGATGGAATTATTAGGCATAATTATTTTCTTGAAGATAAATTCTTAAAAGGGTAGAACAACAGGATATGATGCTGCCTTCAAGAGTCACACTCAACTTATCTGTATACTGTATAAAGCCTATAAAAACAGTCCCTGTGTATCTCGCAACACCAGCATGTCATTCTCATCCTCTTAACGGTCCCTCATATTTTTTTTAGCATGAGCCAAACCTACATTTTTATAATTCATGACTGAAAAATTTTTGTAACATAATTTTGATGTACCATTTTCATGGTAATGCAATGTTTGATTTTAAAATGTGTTTCAAATGATGGATTTTGAGATTTTAAAGACACTCTTTCAAAGTTCACCATATGTAGTTTTATGTTTCTGTGATACTCTTTATTAATTATGGTTTAACTCATTCTTTTTTCAGGATGAGGATCTGGGACATCACAGATTATATACTCCCCTACTCAATGTGAGTACACAGTTTTATCCAGCAATATAAATTCATCAACATGCTCATTTTCAGATTAAAAAAACTTTTACATGTGGACAAAAAATACTTTTTTTTAATTTATTTATTTTCATTTCAGCATCTGCTTTAGATGGAAACATGAAAAATGAGACCGCATTAATGTCAGGACAAAATTAAACTCAGAATTTGCTTACTGGGTGCCATTTAAATTTTGTTATGACACCATCACAATGATAATTGATACGATAACAGATAATTTATAGTATGAAACAAAAAATTTGTCATGACTATTGACTTATCTATGTGTGTTTTTGTCCCGTGACCCAGTTTCTTCCTCATGCTGATTGTGTTAATTTGGATAATTAAAGACTTATTCATGTTATCTCCAGCATTTCTTCATTCCCTCCTAGGGGGAGTTTGTGACAGAAGACCTCCTTGTGTTTCCCCTCCATTTTGTTTCCATTTTTCTCCAAGTGTTTTTCTTTCCATAGTGTCCCCGTTGTTATGGATCCTTTCCTCTGCTCGGAATTCCTCCTCCTGCTGGAGCAGGGAGAAAATTCACGCGAGGGTCATACCGGTTTCTGGCTATGGCCCATCTTACCGCCTATTAGGATGACACGCTCTGCAAATTCTATGATGCCAGCCTCAACACCGGCGTGCAGAGAACCATTGTCCGAAGATGGCCCTCGAGTGTAATTCATCAGTGGACACTGGCGAAAATTGGATCTCCGTTCCAAGTCCAGAGGCTGTGACATCAGTCAAGGTGTGTACCTGCCACGGGGGAGAAAAGCCACAGATGGTGTGAGCGCAGAGAGGAGCTTCATCCCCTGCACCACGGCTGAGGATGAGCTGAGTATGGCGGGGCGAAAGGGTCTAAACAAGGAGGGGAACCTCAAAGACTGGGAGTCTGATTTGGAGATCGAACTGCCCCCTCTCCTCTTTCCATTGTCTCCACTGGTCCTGTTTTTGCCCCCTGTGACACAGTTTTTTTCCTCATGTTGATTGTGTTATTTTGATTCCAGGTGTGCCTCATTCCTCCCCCAATTTTACTGCATTTAAATGTCCTAGTCCTTTCAGTTCTTGTTTGTCAGGTCTACTTGTTGGATTATTAAAGACTTATTTGTGTTATCTTCAGCGTTTCCTCATTCCTCGTTCCCGCCTAGACGGAGTTTGTGACAAAAATTAACCTGTATGAAATCATACATTAAATCATATTTTTACAAAAATGTATATTTATAAAGCTCACTGACAGAAATACAATGCTCCATGCTTCTCAATGCCTCTTGCTGTCGATAAATAAATACCTTTTGGGAAATTTCAAAGATTACGTAGGATTTGTACTGAGCAAGTTTTTTAGGATAAAGCTAATATATATATATATATATATATATATATATATATATATATATATATATATATATATATATATATATATATATATATAAAGGGTACAAGTTTGAAATTATATATAAAAAAAAGGTTCATGCCAAAATTACGATAAGGGCCAATTTGTTAACAAGATAAACAACAGCAGGAAATTCTAATAAGGTCTACTTTGTAAAAAAAAAAAAAAAAAAGAAAAAAAAGGTAAAAAAATCCAAATGCTGAAACAGATGAAGCAAAATTATTTTACAAATTGGGGCAGTTTACAGAGTGATGAATTGTTGAGGGGGAGAAAACAGTATTTCCAGATCCTCCAATGATAAGGTTTTTTATTTATATATATATTTTTTTATTTATAAATTTAGGGGTTAAATTTGTATAGCTATTTACTCCTTACCTGTTAAGGGTTAGTGGATAAACATAAGGGTTGCTTTAAATGTCCTCAATGTAATCATTGCGATAATGCTGTGCAAGGTAAAACATTTTTAGATCAAAATATAATTAAGATATGTTCTGTTTATTAATTGTCAAACTACTATGTTATTTATAGACTTGATTGTCCTTAAAATAGTTTATATCAGGATTTGGCTGAACACAAATATGCCATTAGGAGGGGTAACGAAGAATATCCTATAGCAAAACATTTTAAATTAATGCATAAAATTAATCCTTCTATCCTTGGAATGCAAAATATATGTGAATATTACAGAAGGAAATAGAGAACTTAAAGGGGTCATAATGATGATGCTTAAAATGACATTATTTTGTGTATTTGGTGTAATTGAATGTGTTTATGTGGTTTAAGGTTAAAAAAAACACATTATTTTACACATACTGTACATTATTGTTTCTACTCTATGCCCCGCCTTTCTGAAACGCATCGTTTTTTTACAAAGCTCATCAGTCTGAAAAGCGAGGTGTAATCTGATTGGCCAGCTATCCAGTGCCTTGTGATTGGCTGAATACCTCAAGCATGTGATGGAAATATTACACCCCTTGCCATACTGTGATGCAGAACACACTGTAAAACCGAACAGTGAAATTAATCAAATGAAATTAGTTAATTGCACTCAAATAATAACGAAAGTTCATTGGACTTAATTTAAATAAGTTCTGTTAACTAAAAAATTTGTTGTAGTGAGGTGAACTTAAAATGATTGTGTTTTCTAGTTCCCAGCATGCTTTGCATCAGAAAACAAGGAAAATAAATTTAGAAATTAAGTGTTATTTTGTGTGTTTTTACACAAGATTAACATAGAGGGACATAAGTTAATACATAAATGTTGTGTTATATTAGATTTTACAAAGGTTTATGTTATGTTGGATTTGTAGTGTTACCGTTGTGGTGAAGAGTAGAGCCTGTGGTTAGACTGAGGATGGACAGCAAAAGCCTAATTTTGAGTGTATTTCCCACATTATAGGAGTTGAAAAATAGATAAAATTATGAGTGAATTACTCCCTAATTGTAAGTTCAGAAATATAATTATTTAAGATAACTCTGAGATAATTTAAGGCAACTGGAATTAAATTTTTTAAGTTTATGTAAACTTAAAACATTTAAAAACATCACTTAAATGTTTTTGTGTAATCTGTTACAAAATATTTTTTGAGTTCTGTGAACTTATCAGGGTTTACAGTGCAGAACAACTGCGAGACAAAAACAATAAAACCCATTACAATTGAGCCATTTGTTGGATCCAGTGGGGACATAACGGATTATAATGACTTTCACTTTGTTTTTACATGTTGCCTTGGGCCGCCTAAACATAAAACCGTGTCTTTGTTCGGGGGAAATACAACAAACAAAAAGCTATACTCTACCCCAGCAGTTCTCAATTCCTTTACTCACGCCCCCCAGCACTGCATATTTTGCACATCTCTCTTTGTTAACACTCCTGATTCAGAGAATATGTGTCCCCACTGACATGGTCCTTACACAGTGTTCATTGCTCCCCACTTCCTGAGCAGGGGAAATCAGTTGAAGTTAACTTCTCTTCGTAACATTCATTCAAGGATTTGCGCTGCACAATGTCTTCACACACATGGACAAGTGTAACATTATATACCTCTGTTAATAAATACAATTTTAATTCACATCTCACTTCAATGCACTTTGAATGGGACATATATGTTTGCTTCGAACTGGAATTCTGGCTGAATATCCTGTGATGTCCACTTCGCAGGGCACTTACGTTCAAATAGAACAAACGCCTGAAGCCTTAAGAGAAACATACAGAATGTGTAGAGCAGTGGGGCGTGAGGACTGGAATTGAGAACTGCTACACTACACTGCTCAAACTCACGTTTGAATCATGTTTGCAAATCCTTTAAATATGTAAACATACTTACAGACTGTGACTCAGAACAGCCGGCATTGTAGTCTCCTCTCCCAGGATCAGGAAGCAGTCCACCATAAAATGTGCTGCACACTAAATATTTGGGTTGAACTGTTCTAGAACAAGTGTTATAAATACAACTTAACCACTGATTTTTTAGTTGTGTCCTATTTTAAAAGACCAAACAAAGTGTTTTTGCTTTCACAACGAAACAGAGTCTCCACAACATGGTACCAGAGGCAGGCCCAGTTTTACAGGGGTGCTAAGAACCCTCAAATTAAATCAAAAGCACCCTCACTTACAGCTGTATCAATTGCATTTTATTGCAGATATGGAAAACTATCCAGTGCGTTATGGTTTGCGCTTAGGATATCGATACACATTCCCACGAGTTAATATGACGTTCCCACAAATTAATATCTCATGGCCATGACATATTAACACGTTCCCGAGAGTTATTATGTCGTTGCCACGACAAAAGTAAACCCATTAAGTAACCTTAGGGGCACCTTAGAGAGGAGAGGGTACTTGGAGTAAAAAAATGGTTGAGAACCACTGGCTTAGACAAATGTTCCACATGCTGAGAATGCTAACCTGACATATAAGTATATAAACCATAAATGTTTAAGAATCACTTAGGCTACCTCTGGGCGATTCATGATCGGATAGATCTTAAACCACATGCTCAAGCCAAAAAAACTTGAAGCTGTATTTTTTAAAACTGGATATTTGCAGTCTAAAATTTCAAAACCCCAAAAATTGTTGTTTGAAAATACATTTGTTTAAAACTCATTTAAATTTAAAATGTTTAAAATATATCAGAACTATGTTAAATGCCAACCCATTCTCACTCCAAAGGCGTCAAAAACCGAAGCATGGTCAAGCGCCCCTAGCGTCACTTTTATGACGCCAAATGTGCCTCTCGGCGTCGAATATCGAAGCACTACGACCTTCATTGCTTTCAATGGGAAACTTTTGGCGTCAGAATTCGACACGAGGACATGAGATGTTTATCGCTATGAAATCACGTTCAAGAAGTCTCAGCACACATCGCGATACTTGCTATCAGTTCCACAGTTTGGGTGAGTAGTCGTATATACGCTCTTTTAATGCCTTTTATAAAATGTATTCTGTCTTATTTATTAATCAGATTAGTGCCATATGTTTAATCGCTGTATTATATCGGTCATCCGCGGCTGTCTTTGAGTTTCATTGCGTTTAAATAAATGAACACAGCTGCTAATTAGTCTGATTAAACTCTATCTGTCACCTGACGTGCCATAGACCTTCGATCCGTTTTATATCATTATTAATTTCAGGATTAATGATGTAAATTGTATTTGTAGTAAAATCATGGTAATCACGACACTTACAATAGTAATAAATGAAATGTGAAGTTAAAACAGTAAACTGGACATTAGTAACTGTAACTGTAGTTTTACTATGGTATATTAATAATCAATACAATAATCACCAAACCAGCTATGTTTGTATCACTGTAATGTTAGTGTTTTTATGTGCTTTTATATGACAGATATCACAGTAATCATATGTTCTGTACCATGCTTTTAATACCTTTTAATGTAAATCCAAAAAAAAATCAAATTAAAAATAAATAATAAAACATGCATTTTTCCATCTTGAAGTTCTTTCATATCAGTTTATATATATATATATATATATATATATATATATATATATATATATATATATATATATATATATATATATATAAATATTTTGCTCACAGATCATTATTAACATTCTGTATATAATTCAATTTTATTTACTCTCCCCTTTTTATTATTTTTATTTGTAAAGGCAATCAGCCCAGTGGTGTTTCTGGAGAGGGATTCCTTCAGAAATGGAGAAGACAGAAAGCTGCGGAGGCAGATATATGCAGCAGTAAGTCTGTGATAGTTTGTCCCTTTTATCAAACATTCCTGCTGTTATAATTTGTACAGCATTTGTTGTTTCTTAAACTGTTGCACTGTCCAAATACCCACACTTGCCATCTTTGCACTTGACCACTTGATTACTTATTTGAAGTCTTTCCTGTATTTTGCCTAGTGTTCGAGTGAGCATGATGACCACAAGTGTGTGTCGAACTTTTCATGAGCTGATGACTGTGTTTCCCAATCCTGATCCTGGAGAACCCCAGCACTGCACGGTTTTGGTGTCTCTCTTATCTGCCTTGGAGTCTTCACTGATGAGCTGATGAGTTGAATCAGGTGTGTTTGATCAGGGAGACATCTCAAATGTGCAGTGTTGGGCTTCTCCAGGACCAGGATTGGGAGCCACTGCCTTATGGGACACTTATGTGTTTACAGAGATTTTTAATAACTAATTATCAATATTTCACATACTGTACATTGGACAGCTTCCCATGACCTCTTGTGAGATCTCGGCAAAAAGTCTGACGATTTATTCCAAAACATGATGCATGATGGGATACACTAAGCTTTGTATAGCGCTCTGGAGCAGTATTGGAGAGGTTTAGTGTGTGTTAAGGACGCTGTGCTTTGGCATTATTAAGACCGGGGACAGTCTCGTTCACACACTGTCATGTACACACACTCTCAAGTGGCCAAGACTGCAAGTGTGGGTATCTGGACAGGGTCAAAGTCTTAAAAATGATCCCTAAACACATCACAGTCTTAATAATCCAGTTTAACACTTGTATGATATTGTACAAGCCCAGGACGGTCTCATCTGACACTAATTCATATGACTATAGCTTGCTATTAATTACTTGCTTTCAATAATGGATGCATTTAACATTTAATTATACAGCATCTTTACAGAGGTGTAATGTACAAGTTGCACGTAATTAATAATATTTCCTTCTTTCTGTCTTACAGGATTTTTTGCAGATAATCCTAATGCTGTTCTTCTTTTTCAGGTCTAAAATATCAAGCTCAACAGCTCACTCAAGAGCCAACCCTCACAAACCTTCCTAAAAACTAAAAGAGCTATTACTGAGTCTCAGCGAATCTTGCCATGATCAGCTCTTCCCAGGTACATTTGTTTAGAATATTTTTTTTAATCAACATTTACTCCTCAAATGCTCTGGTCTGAATCTTACTTTAAATTAACTTAATTATGTTTAATGAGCAATATTAATTGCACACAGAGTAAGTAGAGATTATCTTGTTTCACGGAAGAGAAGGAAGACCAAGGAAATGATTTGCTCAGGATGAGGAATGAAGATGGCCATCTTGTGCTCAAACAAACAGAAGTCCTCTGGTATGTGTGTGTTGAAGCAATGCTGTGTTATACAACATTTTATGATGATCTCTCACAGAACTGGTCATGTCAGCCTTGATTTCTTTTTTTACTATTACAATTACAGCATGTTAGCAAAGTGTGACTGGACATTTTTTATATTATGTTTTTAAAAACACACCACCTGTTTTAAGAGTAGACAAGTATCATGAAATTGGTTTAGTTCATATAAACACCAATTGACATTATTTCATTGTTTTCTAAATGTTATGTTATAAATTGTGAATTGATAGTTGATTGGTTTGAAGCCAGGCCTTACACTGCACAGACTAAAACACATTTGTGAGAGAAGTCAGGAACTTTGGAGAAAGATTCTAGAGGAAAAAAACACATTTACTGCAACAATAGATGAATTCTAGAGTCTCTGAGAACTACACATGCTAATGCAGTCTCATGAGCAAGACCTTTGCCTCTGTAACTTTTTCTTAATTCTTTAATTTTTATTGCAGTATTTTAATTTGTACAGATGATCTCATCAGCCAAATGAGGGGTTTTGACCAAGGGATGCTCTTGAAAGGAGTGAAAGAAGAGGATGTGCTAAATTCTCTTCAGAGAAAAAGCTTCTCAAAAGGTCTCAAAACAGCTTGAAGAATGGTAAGTGTACAGTACTACAAGGGTCATAGTTGCTCACACTGCTAAAGTCACACAGAACATAAGCTGAGCTCTCTGTCCATTAAACAACTTCATCTGGATTGCTTGTTTCACTTTGACCAGGTCTGGGATCTTAGGACTGAGAGATCCTCTGGCTGAGAACAAGCTACACCTCATCAGTGCTGGACATCAACCACAAACTGTTTCCAGACACGAGAGAAGAAGAACACGATGGGGAGATGAAACCAGTTTAGATGTGATGATGGGAATCATTATTTTCTGGAACAGTATCTCATGTCTTATATGTATCACATGATCTGTATCACAGTTGACTGGATGGGACTGTGTGACTTTTAAGGACATTTCATCACTCATCTGTGTGAACTTTATATATGAGGTTAATGTATTTTTGATGATAATTATTTTCATTGAATCTTATTTGTCTTGATGCTACTTTATCAACTTTATAGTCTATGCTTCAATAAAATGAAAATGGTGAATATTGTGTTCTGAAGATTCTTGGTAAATACATCATTTTACTAGGTAGGCTCATATGTGTTTATTTTAGACTTGGAAAAACAACATATTAATTATTGGGATTATTTTTTTATTTAAGACATAAACATTTTTGATCGGATTAATAACATCTGGGACATCAGTACACCAGAAAGTAATTTTTTTATATTTTAGTAACAAATATGCACATTTTTTAGTGAAATAAAGGGAGTTACGGGATTAATTATTCTGCATTACAAGATGGTGCCATGGGCTTTATTGTTACAAACACTTGAGGGATAACTGAGAATGTAGCAGGAATGATCAATGGGATATTGTACTGCATTAAAACCAAGAGCACACACATTACTGATGTCCAGCACCTGAGGAGCAAGATACGGGGGTGAGGAGGACATTTTTACACTGATTTTTGCTAAATAGTTTTATATATATATATATAAAAAGATAGTTAAAAGATAGTCCAACCACAGACTGTCCTGAAAAGTCATAGCCAATGGCATCTAAGCTGAGCAGCAGCGTCACACTTCCTTATCCATGTATGACCGACGTCTTTCGTTTTTCGGCTGAAGGGATAGATTGGGTTAACAATAGATTAAGCTTGCTACTTATTAGATTCTGTTTTATTAACGTCTTCACCTTCCTCCGTTGTTCAGCTTGACAAACATTGGGCAATATTGATGTGCACATGCCCAGCAGTCGCAGTTGTATCCAACAGACAGATTCCTCTATAATAAATATAAGACACATTTTTAAGATTTGTATTTTTTTTTTTTTTTGACCAAAGACAAATATATTTACTAATCAAATGACGTGCTTCTAAAATTTACATTGTATATTACATTGTGTTTTAAAGTTAAAATTGTTCACATTTGTGTTTCTGTGATTTACCATTCTATACCATTTGAACTCTAGGAATAAAAACTGAAATTATAAATGAATGAATGAATGAATGAACAAATAAATACATAAAGCATAATAAACATGCATATTTTTGTAAGGATCTTCCATTATTTATTTATATGTCAAACTCATTTAAAGACAACATGCCCAAATTACTACACTGCATCCTCTGTCACCAAGCTCGTTTTTGCCACCATAAAGAATAAAAAGGCAGTTATGTTGTAAACATTAACTATTTTCAGTATGCAAATGAAAATGCTTTTATTAAAAAACAAAACAGTAAATACAGTATGTCTTTCAGAGAACACTGGAAAAAGTGTTGTGACCAAAATGCTATACAACACAATGTAAATGTTTCAAACTCACAAAAAAACACCATGAAGACATGCATGTCAAGTGTGCAATATATTTTTAATATGGAGCGCTATTTTTAACTATTGTTTTCATCACTGGTTCTGTAATGTATTCATTATGAGCTTATAATTAAAACAAAGTTACATCTTCTGCAAAAATCAAACCACTGCAAAGTCTAATCACTGATCCAGGGACCATTTCTGTGTGTGCGGGGGATAAAGAGTTAACGAGGTGAGTCCTTGTGCATGATGGAGAATTACAGCCTTATCCTCAAACAATCCTGTAAGACAGAAAGGAAGGAAATATTAAATTACATTCAACTTCTACATTACACTGTGTTTTGTTTAGACCATAAAAGCAGCCTCTGTAAAGATGCTGTATAATTAAATGTTAAATGCATCCATTATTGAAAGCAAGTAATTAATAGCAAGCTATAGTCATATGAATTCTTTTGATAGTGTCAGATGAGACCGTCCTGGGGCTTGTACAATATCATACAAGTGTTAAACTGGATTATTAAGACTGTGATGTGTTTAGGGATCATTTTTAAGACTTTGACCCTGTCCAGATACCCACACTTGCAGTCTTGGCCACTTGAGAGTGTGTGTACATGACAGTGTGTGAACGAGACTGTCCCCGGTCTTAATAATGCCAAAGCACAGCGTCCTTAACACACACTAAACCTCTCCAATACTGCTCCAGAGCGCTATACAAAGCTTAGTGTATCCCATCATGCATCATGTTTTGGAATAAATCGTCAGACTTTTTGCCGAGATCTCACAAGAGGTCATGGGAAGCTGTCCAATGTACAGTATGTGAAATATTGATAATTAGATATTAAAAATCTCTGTAAACACATAAGTGTCCCATAAGGCAGTGGCTCCCAATCCTGGTCCTGGAGAAGCCCAACACTGCACATTTGAGATGTCTCCCTGATCAAACACACCTGATTCAACTCATCAGCTCATCAGTGAAGACTCCAAGGCAGATAAGAGAGACACCAAAACCGTGCAGTGCTGGGTTTCTCCAGGATCAGGATTGGGGGAAACAGTCATCAGCTCATGAAAAGTTCGACACACACTTGTGGTCATCATGCTCACTCGAACACTAGGCAAAATACAGGAAAGACTTCAAATAAGTAATCAAGTGGTCAAGTGCAAAGATGGCAAGTGTGGGTATTTGGACAGTGCAACAGTTTAAGAAACAACAAATGCTGTACAAATTATAACAGCAGAAATATTTGATAAAAGGGACAAACTATCACAGACTTACTGCTGCATATATCTGCCTCCGCAGCTTTCTGTCTTCTCCATTTCTGAAGGAATCCCTCTCCAGAAACACCACTGGGCTGACTGCCTTTACGGTTTTCAGCTAAAAATAAAAATAAAAATAATAAAATGGGGAGAGTAAATAAAATTGAATTATATAAAGAATGTTAATAATGATCTGTGAGCAAAATATTTAGATATAATAAATATAAATATATATATATAAATATAAACTGATATGAATGAACTGCAAAATGGAAAAATACATGTTTTATTATTTATTTTTAATTTGATTTTTTTTTTGGATTTACATTAAAAGGTATTAAAAGCATGCTACAGAACATATGATTACTGTGATATCTGTCATATAAAAGCACATAAAAACACTAACATTACAGTGATACAAACATAGCTGGTTTGGTGATTATTGTATTGATTATTAATATACCATAGTAAAACTACAGTTACAGTTACTAATGTCCAGTTTACTGTTTTAACTTCACATTTCATTTATTACTATTTTAAGTGTCGTGATTACCATGATTTTACTACAAATACAACTTACATCATTAATCCTGAAATTAATAATGATATAAAACGGATCGAAGGTCTATGGCACGTCAGGTGACAGATAGAGTTTAATCAGACTAATTAGCAGCTGTGTTCATTTATTTAAACGCAATGAAACTCAAAGACAGCCGCGGATGACCGATATAATACAGCGATTAAACATATGGCACTAATCTGATTAATAAATAAGACAGAATACATTTTATAAAAGGCATTAAAAGAGCGTATATACGACTACTCACCCAAACTGTGGAACTGATAGCAAGTATCGCGATGTTTGCTGAATGAGACTTCTTGAACGTGATTTCATAGCGATAAACATCTCATGTCCTCGTGTCGAATTCTGACGCCAAAAGTTTCCCATTGAAAGCAATGAAGGTCGTAGTGCTTCGATATTCGACGCCGAGAGGCACATTTGGCGTCATAAAAGTGACGCTAGGGGCGCTTGACCATGCTTCGGTTTTTGACGCCTTTGGAGTGAGAATGGGTTGTAAATGCCACATAATATTCTGATGATTCAAAGTTTTGTTAAATGACACGTCAATAATTCAAATTTACACAATACAAATTACATTTGTTTTGTCATATTATAAACTCCATATAAGCTTGCTGCCTTGATGCAATGACTTTGCAGGCAGAGTTTTTGCATGAAGGCATGTTGTGAAACTGGTTTCGGACTGGCTTCTGAGGCACTGTAAAAGTTTATGATCTACAGCTTAAAGAGCCAGTAAGAGGAAAATTTCTATCACTGTTTATAAGTCCTGTACAATAGGTTTAAATCCATCCAAGGTTAAAAAACATTGTCATTTTGTCAAAATATCATTTTAAAATTACCTCAATTCTCAGAGATTCCCAAACGGTTCGCGCAAAGCTGTTCAAAAGATTCCTTAAACCCCACCTTTTGGTAGCATACTGTGTTCTGATTGGTCAACTCACATAGTCAGTTTTTATTGGTTTTACTTATTACTTCACGGTAAACAATGCGTTAGCATCTTTTTGGGGTGAATTATGTCTTATTCCTCTCCCCGCGAAGCAAACAGTAAAATAAAAAACTCGTTGCTTTTTCTTCTTTGTGGGTGTATTCAACCCGCGCGCTTCAGTTTGAATCAGCGCGGGGGCCTGGTCACATTAGATATAATCCATCGCGTTGTTTTCATATGGATTACTTTATCACAGAATATCTGTTAGCAGCACTTGTTTTAGTAGACATGTCAAGCTTTCTATAGATATCTCTCTCATGTCTCTTCGTTGAGTATTCACGGAGTTACAGTTCATTTTAATGACGTGTTTGGAAATGACGATCAGTGCAGACAAAGGCTGCAGACAGCACACATACTGATAAGACGCTCGGGAGAAAACAAACACATAACTTCATAATCATACTTCGCGTTGTGATTCGGAGATGCTTGTTGGTCTAAATAAAGTTGGTAATGAACCATCTTTTATGCCCAAACGCTTTGAAAATCCCACTTTGAACTCCGAGATTAGAAAAGCAGGGATTTGTTGTACTGCTCTAGTATTGTGGTAAAAATTAATTTAAGCCATTGTCATAAACACACTGTCTCCTCGACATGATGCTATCACACCAAACAGAGCGTCTGTGTGTGTGTGTGTGGGGGGGGGGGGGGGGGGGGCAGGTCAGAGTTCCGTTTCTCTCAAGACGGTAAGCGGAGATTATTATGCAAAGTGCTCCTAGTGACGTACATAGAGATGGGCAAAAGATTTGAAATCTATAACGACTCGTTTCAGCGATTCAGAGTCGACTCCTTACTTTAGATGTCAATAACTTTATAAATTGTGTACTTTTTGGTTTAATTACTTTGCACATTGTTTACACTGATGGACAGCTACATCATACACTGTAATACAGGTAATTTTTGATTTCCCATCTGTGTGGCTCTTTAATATAGAGAGCTTTGGTGAAAACCAAGTGAATAATTAATTAATGCAATATTAATTTCTTGCTAGAAATTACATAAAAAAACTGACCACCGACCGCAACTTTTATATGCCATCTTTATTTTTTAGCTTGACTATCAAAGAATGGAAACTGCTGTTTTACATACTTATCTCTGTGTTTCTGACCTGTTTGCTGACATGGTCATCCTGAAGTTCATGTAAAACTACATGAATCATTTTTGTTGACATAACTAACTGGGTAGTGGATCTGTAGTTCCCTGCATGCTTTGAAAGGGATTGCATTAGGAGAGTAAATTTAGGGATGAAGTGTTATTTTACACATTCTTCAGACCTGTTAGTGTTTAATGTTAAGTTATGTTAGACATTTTGGGGAAGTTTCTGTAATGTTTTTTTCCCCTGCCTTTTACTGGCACACATTTTATGGTTAAACAGAACACAGAAGAGAAGAAGAACTAGAAAGGGCTCTGTCATGTGTCTGTTTTGTTTTCATTTAGTTTTGACTAGTTCTTGTCTTCCTTAGTTGAACTAGACCCTGTTCACACAAACATGGGTATTTTAAAACCACAGCCTTTTCTATGCGGTTTATCATTTAGTCCACATGCAAATCTTTTTGAAGAATCCTTTCGGTGTGAAAATTGTCAGAAACTCTGGTTGCAGTGTTGTATAATTGCAGATTTTGGCTTCTGAGTGCACGCTGCTATCTCCTTTGTTTGATGTCAGATTGTGCCCCGCTATCTCCATTCTTTACATGAGGCGAGTCTGTGATTGGCCAACATAGCTTTACGGTTAAGGTTATATCGCCAACTGTTGGTTTGGCATACTCTTGACATTCCATACAAAAATACTTTATTGCGTGTTTTTTGCATTTTCATGTGGACAAGATGTTTTTTTTTAGTTTATAAAATTACCCATGTACTGTATGTGTTGGACTAGGCCCTAGTGTGACCTAGAGAGTCAGTACCAGAGAGTTGGACTGAGCCAACCATCCCCCGGAGCCCAAGCCCCACAGTTAGTCTGACCAGGGGTGTGATACCTTCAGTAGCAGAGAGGGTATTAGTGAAGCTGGATACTGAAGAATGGTTTATTGACTGGGAGAGGTGAAGACTGAACTCCCTATTTAGTTTAGTCTCTTGACCATTCTTATGTTTATTTGGTTGTTGCTCTGTTTTTGTAAGTTTATTATTTAGAGTTTATTGTTTATTGTTAATAAAGTGCAAATGCTACAATAGATCCTACTTAAATGCTTTCCTGCTGCAACCACACGTGGCAAGCCCTAGGCCACATGTTTTCCATGATTCTGCATCTACTTGCATCAATAAAGAAGATCTGGCTGCTGGTGCTGGCAGAGGTTTGACACATGTTGTAAAATTGGGTTTATCATCTATGCCTCCAGATCATCTTCTCTAGACAACCCAAATCTTTCTTTTGAGTTTTTCTTTTGTTTGGATTCTCATTTTTTCACACCTCTCTTTTTTCTTTTTTCTTAAAGACTGTGGATTCCACTTTTTTCATTGCTGCCTCTTTTTTGTTTCTGAAGTTCAGTTCCTCTTTCCTTTCTGCTCCTCTCACAGATTATTGCTCTCCACTGCAAGGGAAACGTAAAATTAGGTCAAAGGGAATTCATTTTGATATTCACACGGATTTTGGAGAGAATAGCTGTTTTACCCCTGAACAACTGAATCTGCCAGTGTTCAGTTGAATGGGCCATATAACATAAACTGTGCAACAGATTTTCAAAGTATATAGAAAACACTATTTATTAGCATGGTAACAAGATCGGCAGTTTAAGAAATTCATTTGTAAACATAAGACACAACTTGTAAAAAACTTTTAATATGAAGAAGACTTTATTGTATAAAAATTAAGACATATAAATTAATCTAATCAATCTAAATTTATCACATAATCACATGCACTCACACATTCACATAAGTTGTAGAAAGAGAGAAAGTGGGGAAATAATGAGTTTTAAGAGAGTGAAAATGTTCAAAGCAATTTATGGAATGGCTTAGACCTGAATAGCCGTCAGTCATTTAATTTAACCTTCGGACTGAGTTTTCCATAAGGCTATGAAACTTTATATCAAATGCGCCAATTCAGAATCTGGAGGTTTACTTGCATTGGTTGTGTTAGGAGAATCCCTTTTGTATGTACTGCTGAAAGGGGTTTCCCACCTTGTAGAACACAAAACACTCAATGGACAAGAAAAGATATGAAAGTAAAAGAAATAAAGAAGAAAAGTGCAGACGAGGTAGAGGCTAACCTCACAATGATGTCAAAGGAACAGCAAAGATGCAGGCCCACATTCATGGTGAAAGAGCACTTATGAATGCAAATCTTAAAAGCAAAAAGCCTTAAGCAAAATTTGTTTGTCGTGTTTTTAAACTTGGCTGTTGGACACATCCCTAGTGTCTTGACCAATTAAACACAGTCTTAGCTCAGAGTGTTGCTAGGTTTCTCATCCCTATACATAAATCAGCATGTTTTCTTATATAATTTAGATATTTTTTCTATAACACAAATAATGCATTTTACCAAGAATTAATAGAAACATTTGAGTCACAAACTATCAAATACATACATAACAATATAGAATATAAACCTATAAACTATTCAATAATTATTCAAAAAGACAAACAGTAAGTGATTAGAACATGATATAGTCATATACATACGTAGGTTACATACATGATATGGAGTTATGTAATGGACTGATATTCATTTGTAAGCCCTTTTAGCAAAATTGTAATAAATTTGTATAGGTAAAAGGCATTCTGTGAGTTTGAGGACATTTTCTGTAAGGAACAAAATGTCTAGAAGGAGCCTGATACTACTGTCTGTACTGAGCGGGGAAAACCAAACCAGTTAATTTCGTAACTCATGATTTTCTTCGTGGTTTTACTCGTGATAGTCATGATGCATTTTCTTTTTGACCTTTAATCTTGGTTACCCACATGAATCCCCATCTTCTTCCTGAGGATTATATGTTGAAGCTGTGAAAGAGTTGGTTTGGTTACTCCAGAATTGTTGGCTCTAGGATCCCAGACAGATTTATGGTCATGCATCTTGGGGGCCCACTCTGGAGTTCTTGCAGCTTGGTCAGTTTTAGGAAAGTTCTGATCACATTATAACTGTCTGATTCACGGTGATATCCTATACTGCAGTGTCCCCTGAGATATCTCCATCCTGGCCAAGTAGCGAACAAAAAGCTCAAACACGTCTAAATATACTCCTAAACAGCACCATAGAAACACAGAATGCTGCAGGTGAATTCCATGTCTGTCTCTAATTAAGTGTACTTAAAGACCTAACAAATGCTACATTGAACAAAAATTAAACACTCAATATATCCTCTATAAAACATTTGGTAACACTTTAGTATAGGGTCCAATTCACACTAATAACTAGTTGCTTATTAGCATGTCTATTATTAACATATTGGCTGTTTATTAGTGCTTATAAAGTACATATAATGCATGACATTCATAATCCTACCCAATACCCTAAGCTTAACAACTACCTTATAAACTATTAATAAGCAGCAAATAAGGGGTTAATTGAGGCAAAAGTCATAGTTAATGGTTAGTTAATAGTGAGAATTGGACCCTAAAATAAAGTGTGATCAAACATTTTACTCTGAGTTAATAATATGCAGTATTATGCTTCAGTAGTCGGTATTTAAGGTTTCTGTATTTAAATAATTTAAAACAGATTTGACATTAAAAAAGTTTAAAAGTCTGTTACCAAAGTATCTTTGAGACAAGTCATGTCACTCGGCGGCCATCTTTGAAACGCCTCTCGGGCATCCAAGTGCAACTCCTTACTCTTTGAATGGGGAAACATCAAATTCTACAAAACTTTTCACTTAGGATTAAATTTCATATTTGAAATCACCAAAGAAATCTGACAACTGTGTCATAAATGTTGTTATTTTTGTTCAAATAGCATTATAAAAAGCTTATTTCTCAGGTTAGATCGGCCAGAACGCTGACTGTTTCTATAGGCCTTTATCACACTTCTGTGTTTAAAAAGTGGAAGATTCAAATAGTAGCGTGAAAGAATTTCCGCTGCAGCCTCTATCAATGGCTGTGCCCATAGGACGGCATTGTTGTGGATTATTTATGTAGAATTCAGCACATATACATCTTCTAAAGACACCAATCTCAGTTTACAGCAATGAATTGAGTATTATGAAACAAAGCAATATGTTGTCACTATATATTTTCCCCAATTAAAACTACACGAGTGACATGTCTTGGGCATTCTTTGCTATTACAAATGTGAAAAGTAATGATGCAAATTGGCCTTTTATTCTATTTTGATTTTTTTATTGGCTTGTGGCTTTCAGGTGCTATCAGAAACTTCCTAATTCCAATTTGAGAAGTTATAATTACAAGTTTGTCGCATTAAAGTGCTATGTTGTCTGAAAGAACAGAATTTATTGTGGGCAGCCCATTCAGGTGCTGAGTCAATTCTTGCTTGTTTCTTGGGGAAATCTTATTAAAGTCAAAAGGTGATTTATATACATAAGGTCATTTTTCCTAGAGCTCATTTAGTACAGAGGTTGTTCTCACTCAGCACATAATATATATATATATATATATATATATATATATATATATATATATATATATATATATATATATATATATATATATATATATATATCTGAGACATCTAGCTGAGACATATGAGACATATATCTTTCTTTTCAAGAAAAAATACCAAACCTGCCTTTCTTCTTCACAGAGAGGGGTGGAAATTCAACTGGACTATTAACCAGCACTTCTCTCCAAAAGGATTGCACTACTGTATATATTGCGTATATCACACAAAAAGAAAAAAAAAAATTTAAAGTTTCAATATTTATTTCACAAAAAAAAAAAAAAAAATGAAAATGAAACTTCAATCTTACTTTTGTTTGTTAGGATAAATCTCATTTAGAATCTTGAAGCTCAACTCTTTAGCTATAGGAGGAAGGGGGAAAGATATTTTTATTATTTTTTTATCATATATCATATGCCATATATCTTTATTTAAACTGTATCTTCAAAATCTTTAAGCACATATTCCTGTCTGCTGTTTGAAAGATTCCATAATGTAGTTAAAGTGCTTTATTTTTGAGCACTAATTCTGTAATTAATTTACTAAAAATGATTATTTAGTACTTCTTAAGATAAACTTAAGATCAACTTACTGTACTCAACTGTGCTATTTTGGAACACCATGAATATGAACTAAAATGTGTTTTTAACATACTGTGTCTGTATTTCTCTGTGTACAGGAATTGCCTGACTTATCTTTAAATCATATAAAGTTTCATATCAATAAGCATGTGAGCATGAATCATATGATATCCACTAGAAAGCCTGCTCCAGAGCAGGTTATTGTTAGTTCAGTAAACTATCAGCTTGACCTAAAGTATTAATGAGACTCTAGTGAGCATGGCAGATTTCTGAACAATATTAGATTTCATATATATATATATATATATATATATATATATATATATATATATATATATATATATATATATATATATATATATATATAGCCTATATGTAAATTAATAAAACCCTATTATAAAATAAAACTGTTTATTGTACTGTAATTAATAAGTGGATTTGCCATTTTTCCATTTTTGTAACAGTTGTTTTTTTTATAAAATGTATCACATATGTATTTTTTTTAACCATTAAGCAGAATGGTTAAACATAAAACTATAAATCTATGCAACTATTATCTTGCAAGCACATGTCACGGTGCATCATAGAATCGAGGAGACGACTTCAAGCAACATAAACTTTTAATAAATAAACAAAAGGGAAATGCACATTAACTCAATGATTGTGGGAAATGTAATATAATGATGTAACTCGCCATTAAACAAAAGAAGAAGAAAGCATGACACACTTCTTCCTGAGGCCCATTTCCATGGTGGCATTTCCAGTAATTAATCACTTTGTCTTGTATGTTAACCGTGAACATTATTCTGAGTTGACTATAAGTATTATGATTTTACCGTGAACTTACAATAATTTTGGGACCAGCATACCTTGAGTAAGCAAGTTTTGGGTTAAACAACCGAGGGTTCAGAAATGAAACTAAAAGACTGTTTCAGCTTTGGGCAAAGTCTATGGGCCCATATAAGACAACGCATTATAGGCCGACATTATCTCCTGCAATCACTGTTTTTGTTGTTGTTATTGTTGGTTTGTTTTTGGTCCTAAGAGAATCACTTTTTATTTTATTTTTATTTATTATATATATATTATTATCCTGCAATTTTGCTCTATATATGCAGAAAATATTTTAGAAAATGTTAAAATTTGTTCAAACAATGGCATTGCACTTTGATGTGTAGAAATGTATAATTAAATTAAATTAGATTAAATTAAATTAACATTTTTAAATTGAATACTAGAAAGTGAAAACACTGAATGACAGGACAGGACATTTATTTTTTGTGTCACTATTGCAGTGGTTTGAAGATCCCGGACCCCCACTGGTTCTGCTGAAATGACAAAGCTGCATATATTCAAACTTTTAATTCATAAGTTAAGAATGTCACTAGGATAACAATTTCTTAATTGATGTTTCAACTGTTTGTTTGACATATTAGTCCATCTTTCACACAGAATTTGCACAAGGTGTTATACAGTTTTCAGATCTTTCTATTTTTTTGTCATATTTTCATATAGTTTATAAATAGTCATATATTTCATTTTATATATAGTCATATATTAGATATCATATAAATAGTCATATATATTATTTTATTTATTCCATTCTGTTAATTGTTGTTCCTACTGTTAAGTATGCCAATGTTCATTTACAGTGATATTGTTTACTTGATTGCAAATGATTGCACAGATACTATTTAAACTGAACTGAGATGATTATATCACTGAATTAAATGATGACAGCCTTTAACTGTCATTTTGCATTATTGACACACTGTTTTCCTAATTAATGTTGTTCAGTTGCTTTGACACAACCTTTTTTGTTAAAAGCGCTATATAAATAAAGTTGACAATATAGTTATTTTACTTCCTCCACAAATAAGAATAAGAATAAGAATAAGAATAAAATTAAAACTGGCACACATTTTATTGTTAAAATGACACAGAAGAACAGTAAAGAGACTATAGTTTAAAAATAACAATATCATAAATGTTTTGTGCAAGGAAACACATGTTTAAATCTGGTCTTATGTAAGCATATCTTATAGATGCTTAAAGAAATTAATATACAAAAACAGCCTTCTGATTGATAAGAGGAGTAGACAGGACTTTTATTTTGGCCTGGCGTTAAGACGTCATGATACAGTGCCACTTTTATCTGGCACAACAGAGGTTTGTGTCTTTTAAAGTTTATGTATTTAAGGTATTTAAATCTATTTTTAGTAGTTTACTGGTAATATGAAATCAACCAGTTAAATGTTATTTGAAGTGCTTGTCTGTGTGCCGCTTTACGGTTACATTTTCAGATCATAATACAAAGGCAAAAATTATATATAAATCATCATATATATATATATATATATATATATATATATATATAAATCATCATATATATATATATATATATATATATATATATATATATATATATATATATATATATATATATATATATACTCATTTACTCAAACTCACGTCTTTACAAACATGTGATTTTTTTCATTATGTGGAACATATAACATGTTTGATACGGTTTTTAAAAAATGAAAGAAAGCGTTACATAAACCCTAAATCTTCAGTTTTTTTTTTTTTAATTGTATGGAATCATATTTCTTTCTTTTATTTGTTTTCCTCATTCTAAAAATGACATAATGTCCAAAAATACAGAGGAGAAAGCAATTTTTGTTGAAACAACTGAGATTAGCTGCCATCTGTTATTAAGATGGCGTTTATTAAAGAGTAACTAAACCCTAAACCAACTTTTTTTAGTTAATGAGCTATAAGAATGGGGCTTTATTAGTGCTGTTCATTGATTCGAGTAACTTTGACATTTGAGTATAAAGTGTTTTAATTCTATAATATATGGTGTAAAAACGTCTGAGTGCTGCCCTCTTCAGGTTGAATGGTGGCTACTGCAGATGATTTTTCCTATTGGATGTTGCGGTGGCAAGTGACGTAAGCGGTGGCAGGTGACGTAAGCAGTTTCCAGCTCACCACGCCCCTTGGTACGAGCTACCACGCCCTTGGCAGCATAAAAACATCTTGTTCCGTCAAAATCACTGTAGTGAGTCAGGAGTTGGAATTGCGAGTATTGGAAACGATCAGGATAGACTATTATAGCATCTATTTAGCATAGCAATTATATAGTTATTTAGATCTTCAAGTTACCGTAGATTTATCTGTATTTAGTACAGTGGTCAGGATGGTACGTAGGTGTGTTGCTGGTTGCGACAGCACTGCTGGACTGCATAGTTTACCAGCAGACTTTAAAATTAGGCGGCAATGGTTGGTTGCATGCACTTGGCCTGGAAGACCGCGGGTTCCCGCCTAGAGCTGGAGTGTGCAAACTGCATTTTACATGGGATTGCTTCTCCAATGCAATGGAGGTGGAAATGGGCTTCTCCACACAGGCCGCGCTGAAACGCGACGCGGTGCGGGAGTTAAGACCGCAGTTTGAGCCAATAGCCGTCACTGCGGGTCTCAGGTTCACATCGCACTCGCTCAGCCCCGCCCTAGGTTTGTCCCCTCTATCTTCGCTGTGCTCTGCCCACTTTTCAGCATTTTTCAAATATTGTCAGTGGGTGGAGTCAGGCTCTGACCAGGGGTTTAAGAAGAGAGTGAAGACATGAGCATTTCAGAGCCATTCCGTGTGAAACGTGAAGATATAGGAACGAACAATTCAAATGTGAATTATGTAAATATTTTAATTTTCACAAATATAAGTTGTTCTTTACTAAAATCATAACATCAAAATGTCATGTAAATTCATGTAAAGATGGTCGAAAATAATAGTGCAATACTGCCATAATCGTTCACCGTGGGCAATGAGTAATGCAGGGTTACATGTTTTTATGTGTCATTTTACAAGATTATGTTGTCACAATGCCAAACTTAAGTAGTTGCTAATAGCAGTAAAATGTCACTGTTCTCAGTAATAGTTTCAGTTTAAAACAAAACTATCTGAACTCTTACACGGTTTTATTATTTTAACTTTTTAGGATTAAAAATAAATGAGTATTTTTGATGATAATTTAAGTAATTAAAATATTAAAAAGTAATATGTAGCCTTTAATTATTTTAAATTAAATGAACATGAAAGTCATGTGAATAGTCAATGATAACTAGAACAAAGAATGACATGTAATAGAATAAGTGTGCTCTAAAAATGCTGGGTTCTCTTTCGAATGTTCACTCTCCTTATGTATGGGAAAACTCCTTTTTTTCCTTTCTGCTGAAGCCTGATTTGTTCACGTTTGTGTAGCTGCACAAACCAACCTTCAGAAGGCCAAAAGGGGCTGGGCTGACCGCTATATAAGTCGTCCCCTAGCGCCATTCATCAGATCATTCTCCTTCGCGACGAGGATCAACTCTTCAATGATTCTTCTGCAATCAAGAAGCTGTTAAGAAGCTCAAGCTCTGCTCACCGCCTTGGAGAAGCCAAAGCTGCGACGCAAGCATCACTGCAGGCAACCGGCATCTTAAGCAAGAGCATATTTATCAGAGCTAATTTCATTTAATATTTACTAGAGCTAATTTCATGCGTTGCTTCAAATGTTGTGCTGCGAGTGATGAAGATGGGCACAGCAAGTGCGCTGCCTGCCTCTGCCATGCCCATGTAGAGGCTGTGCTTGCTGATGGCTCGTGCTCTTTTTGCGAGAACATGAACCTTTTCCGTTTATGCTCACGGGTTGCCTCGTTCCATCAAAGCGATGCCCCTGCCAGGCCCTCCCGTCTTTTTCCTCCCCTAAGAGGAAAAAACAGAGGGGCAGCGGATCTTTTCCAATGGCACTGGGCAGCCCCTCCCCCCCAGGTACTGAGTCTAAAAGCCAGACGCTGAGCTACTCCGCATCCTCGCAAAGGCCATGGAGGATCTGGGCCTCGAGTGGTCGGCTCCGGACAAGCCCGCCCATGGCCAATTAGACGAATGGTTCTTGCCAGAGACCCGCCAGCAATCCTCCTGCCAGCGCCCAGCCCTGTTTTTGCCAGGCATCCATGATGAGCTCACCAAAAAAGTGGCGAGCCCCCTACTCGGCACAGGTGAACCCCTCTACTACAGCAGCTTTCATCACCGCTGATGTCGCTAATGAAAGGGGAAACACCAAACCCCCAGAGGAAGCGTTCGCCACACATCTGTGCCCACCATCTGCCCTCAGCTTAAAAGACCACGTAGCGCATCCATCCAAGCCCTACAGGACCACCTCGGCCATTGCCAACAGGGCTTATGCAACAGCCGGACAGGCCGGCTCTGTGTTGCACACAATGTTAATCCTTCAAGTGTTTCAAGCCAAACTTCTCCGTAGTTTGGACGAGTCTGGCCAAGAGCACCAGGATCTCGCTCTGCGCCTTACAAATGCCACAACCCAAGCGATCGGCAAGACCATGGCCAGCCTGGTGGTGCTCGAGCGCCACCTCTGGTCAGGGACACTGAGAAAATGGCCTTCCTTGACTCGCCAGTCTTGCCAAAAAGGCTATTTGGCTCCGGTGTTCATGGGTTCCCTGAACGGTTTTCAGCCTGCAAAGCGATCACAGCATCAGCTTTAGAGGAAGATGGAACCTGGGCTAACACCGCAATCCAGGCCAGCGAAACGCTTTCCCTTCCAGAAGTGTCAAGGAAGATGGCCCCATGGCTCATCCTGTTAAAGAGGGACCAGGCAAGGCATGATTTGGCATCCCCGCCCAGAGTTGTGGAGCCTGCATGTCTGATGCCTTGACAGGAGTCTGACAGGCTCCTAGCAAGAGTAAGGAACACCATTTTTGAGGCTAGGGCACCATCCACGAGACGGCTCTATGGCCAAAAATGGTCAGTATAACTCAATTGGTGCTCTGCATGCCAAGTGGAACTGTTCTCATGTGACGCGTCCTGGGTGGTGACTTTTCTGCAAGAGCTGCTGAATAAGGGGCACACCCCATCCACACTCAAGGTATATGTGGCAGCCATCGCTGCGGATCATTCTCCCGAGGCCGGCCATCCAATGGCAGAAACGACTCGGTTGTTAAATTTCTGAAGGACGCAAGGAGACTGAACGCTTTGACTGTGCTGTGTTGGGACTTTTTCATGGTCCTATTGGGCCTAAAAAGGCCCCCATTTGAGCTGTTCAGTTCAGCTGGCTTGCGGCTCTTATAGCTAAAGCCCTTCTGCTTGCTTTAGCATCAGTTAAGCGCATGGGTGGCTTACAAGCACTGTCGGTCAGCGCCCCGTGCCTTGAGTTTGGGCTCAACGACTGCAAGGTCATTTTGAAACTGAGACACAGTTATGTTCCTAAAGTGCTCTCTACTCCCTTTAGAGCACAAGTAATATCCCTATTGGTGCTTGCCACTGCAGATGGCGAGCAGGGACTGAATGCTCTCTGCCCTGTTAGGACTGAAATGCCCTATTGGTGTGAGAGCCCACTCCACAAGAGGAATGGCCTCCTCATGGGCATATCTATCAGTGAGATCTCTGTGGCCGTCCACAGTCGCTGTCCACTTTTGCCAGATCCTATAACTAAGACAACCCCGCCCTTCAAGCACAGATTTTATCTGTTTAAACCTCCCATGTGGGTAGTGGTTTCTCATGCCCTCAGCTAAGTTTGGGGCAAGATAATGCCCTTAGGTCCCATAGGGCCCTTATTAGTGCTCTAACACTGGGCTTGCAGAGCAGCGTGTAATTGTTCCTCACAGTGCAGAGTGATTGGATTCGTTCCCACACATAATGAGAGTGAACGTTCTGTAGGGGAATTGACAGTTAAAAACCCAAGGACCAGATATGTCGCAATGAAGACCAGGAGTCAGAGATGAGTTCAATTAATAATAATAATTTTACTTGAAGAAAATAGTTTGCAATTTCATCAGCAGAAGTCAGCTTCAATACTCTCGATGGAGTTCGTAGGCCGCCCCCGTACAACCCATAATCAACCACAGTTATACCCTGACAGAGGATACTAATTGCGTCAATAGATAAGTCAACAAAATTCTGACTGGTTCCAAAACCTAGATAAACTCTCCAAAGACGTATATCTGACGCTGGGCACTGGCAGTTGATCGTTTGTCCTGGGACTGTCTGAGCTTCTCTCTGTACAGACAGATACTTACACACATACACAGAGAACTTTTCTAAAATTCAAGGCTTTCTAGCAGTGGCGAGTGTCTTATCATTATGGTTGGATACACACACATATTATGTGGACATTAATCTTGAGGAAAAGAAATACTGCACACATAAGGTTACACATTTCACTCTTGCTATAACTTGATTAATATTCAAATAAAAAATCATGTAATAATATAATTAATATCAGTATGAAGGATATGGCAACTCGGCATCCACTCCTTCAGTTCCAAAGAGAACATTTCGGTTACTTAATGTAACCTCAGTTCCCTGAGATAAGGGAATGAGTGTTATGTCACTTGCTGCAGTACAAGCTGCATGAATCGATGATCATCGCTTCTGTCTAATGATCTTAATATGAATGGCGTTACGGGCCGTCTTATATAGCGGCCAACCCAGCCCCTTTTGGCAGGCTGAAGCGCCATTGGTTTGTGCAGCTACACAGACATGAACAAATCAGGATTCAGTAGAAAGGAAAAAATGAGTGATTTTCCCATACATAACACTTGTTCCCTCAGGGAACCGACGCTATGTTAAGTAACCAAAGCATTATTTGCCAACTCAGTAAATATTGGACAGAGGACATGCTGGGTTATTTTGACCTAGCTTATTGGTTTTTCTAATCAGTTTTTTTATTTTTTGATATAATGCTGGGTAATTTTTAATAATCAAAATCCACTCTAAAATCTCTTAGACTTAATGTACATATATTTATTTTTATTTTATTTTTTGTCCCATCTGTTTCTTCAGCTGTCACCTTACTTATTGCAATTCCAATTAAATCCAAACTTAAATATGGTTATCACTCCCAAAACTTTGCAGTGTGTACTACTTAGCAGCATAAAAAATAACTTCAAATTGTGAATGGGTTACATACCGAAAACAACAAAATCTATCAGTCAATTCATGTCAACACAAGCTCACTGACAAACAAAAGTCATGTTATAATAAAAAATCTGTCTGGATTCCATAACGTATCTCTTATTTACAATGTCTTCAATACTTTGTTGGTTATAAATGTCTGTGGCTACACTGGCTATGTTTACATGCACCAAATAATCAGTTTCTAATAGGAGAGTGGCTATTATGTGCAAACAGTGAAAAACTCAATATTATCTGTCACTTTCACTTTTTACTTTCACTATTTGAGCAGTATGCTCATGTCTAAAAAAATCTATTCCGATTTGAAGCTTGTGACATAAACGCACGCATCAACCGGATCACTTTATTTAGCATTCATGTAAACACTACAATCAGATTCATCAATCGGAATGAATTGTCCGATTGAACCAAAAAGTGTGCATGTAAACTTAGCCACTGTTAAACACTTCTAACATTGCAAATATAATCCTTGATTTCTGTTGTTTTGTAGGAAGCCTTAAAGTCCACATACGAATTCACACTGGAGAAAATCCTTTCACATGTGATCAGTGTGGAAAGAGTTATACTCGAATCAAGACCTTAAAGGATCACATGTGGATTCACACTGGAGAAAGGCCTTTTAAGTGCAATCAGTGTGGAAAGTTTTACACTCGAAGCAAGACTTTAAAGGATCTCATGAGAATTCACTCAAGAGAGAACTGCTTTTTATGTCATCAGTTTAGAAAACGTTTCATGTCTTTAGAAGACCTTAACAAGCATGTGATAATTCACATAATAATAATTTCTCCTGCTCTCAGTGTGGAAAGAGTTACACACTTAAAGGAAACCTTAAGACTCATGAGATCTCACATTGAACAGAAACCTTGTACTTGTTCTCAATGTGGAAAGGGTTAAATACATAAAGGACACCTTAATAGTCACATGGAAATTCACGAAAGAGACAAAGATTGTAAGTGCCAACTATGTGGAAAGAGTTTCACAGACAAGATACATCTTAAAAGTAATGTAATTATTCACAAAAGCAAGAAGCCTTTCACATGCCATCACTGTGGAAGGATTTGTACATGCAAAGCAAACCTTAAGGTTCACTTGCAAATTCACACTGGGGAGAAGCCTTTCTCCTGCCCTCATTGTGAAGAGAGTTTCACAATTAGTGGAAACCTTAAGACTCACTTGAGAATTCACACTGGACTGGAGTGAAGCTGTACACATGTCTTCACTGTAAGGAGCATTTCATTTATCTAGGACAGCTGAAAAGTCATTTTCAAACTCATTCTGGAGAGAAACTACAGTGTTCTGAATGTGGTAAGAGGTTTACAGAAAATATTAATTTCAAAAACCATGTCTGCATTTACTCTGGACTAAGGGCGTTTAGTTGTGATCAATGTAATAAAAAAATTACTTTGTCATCACACTTGAAGATACACCTGAAAAGGCACACAGTCAAGAGACTCTATGTGTGTTCTGTATGTGGAAATCAATTTAAATGGCTCTGTAATTTGAGATTGCACAAGAGATTTCATAGCCATGTGAAACCTACTGGAAAAAAGCTTGATAAGTTTTAGCCTCATGCATGGGTGTAGGTTTAGGGGGAACGCTAGGTACTAGTCCGTATCAGTATTTTGAGATGACAAATTTGTCCCCACCAATATTTAGCAAGCTCCTTTGAACTGCTATTTGTATCTTTGCACTTTTATTTGGATTGATTCTAACGGCCACGACGACAGTACAAGAAACGCTGTAATTTATAATTATATGTATAATTTATGTTAATAAAACGGTTTGGTTGTTCAGCATTACACAGTCTCAGGTTTTTATTTTTTGAGAGTGCATTTTTGAGATTAAACAGTTATACTAGCTCCTTAGGGACACTATACAGGATGGTATATCGGGGTCAGGATACAATATAATGAGATGAAGTAGAGTCACTTCTGTATTGTGACCAAACCTACACCCATGGCCTCATGAAAGGGGACCTGGGGTGGTCATGTGATGTTGCGTTAATTGTGTTATGCAAAGCTGCTGCTTTTTGTTTCTTGTCACAAGTCACTGTGATAAACATTAATAAAAACCAGGAAATTCTGTTCTTACATTATTGTGTATGGCTGCATCCGAAAACTTAGGCAGGTGACTTGCTGCCTTGCTGTCTAATCAGGCAATGACTTGCAGGCAGCGTTTTTGCCCAAAGGCACCTCATGAAATGGATTTCGGAAAGGCTTCTGAGGCGGTGTAATGGTTTAATGATCTACAGCAATATATAGAGAGCTTTGTTGATAACTAAGTGGATATTTCATTACTGTAATATTAATTTCTCGGTAGAAATTACATAAAAAAAGTGGAAAACGTTATTCAGAAACATACATTTACACACAAACTGACCACCGACCGCAACTTTCAGACGCCATCTTTATTTTTTGGCTTAACTGTCACAGAATGGAACGCACAGGATTGTGGGATATCAAAGGCAGCGAAGGATGCATCTATACTGCCTTCAAAAACTGGCCAGATGAAGGCATCTCAGGAGACAGGAAATAAAGCTGACATTGATTTCGGATGTGCCTTGATGCCTTCCTACCTTGGAATGCGACCTCCGAAGGCAGCATTTTTCAGTTTTCAGATGCAACCTATGTTTGTGTGAGGCAACTATTCGTAATGTAATGTTTTTTTTCCCTCAATGCACTGCCTTTTCTTTGTTACTTTTCTTTAATATCTGACCAAAATAATGAAAACTGTAGTGTGTAATAACAAAGTAATAATGCTTCCTATTGAAATGTATACATATACTCCAATAAAAAAATGCCTCTGTATGCCTTTTATATTTATAGCATTTAGTTAATCTCTATTTATGAAGAGTGCCGTTTTTCTCCAAATGTCAGCATGATAACAAATGTAATATTGATTTTACACAAGTTTAAAGTTAGCTTTAAGTAACTTACATTTTAGACACAATATTATCAGTTGTTTCTCAATATTGTCAAAAAAACAGTTCCAAACAAAGATCACAGCACTGTTTAATGTCTTTGAGCAACACCCAGGACATATAATGTGTTTCCTTCTTCAGTTTCATCAGCCTTTTGAATGAATCGGTCGAATGAATGATTCAGTGAAGTACTTTGTTCCTGAACGAATCAGTTTCAATCAATCGGTTGAATCTCAATGTCTCCCTCATTAAAGGGGTCATATGATGCGATTAAAATTTTTCCTTTCTCTTTGGAGTGTTACAAGCTCTTGTCCTTTGTCCTTGTCACAGTGTGCAAAGATTTGCATAACACCGGCAAATGTTCATGCAAAGAAAGGTGTAACCAAATTTATAATTATATATTGTGACTTATAAATATCGTGACTTATAAAAAATGAACTTGGCATAAATAACTACGCACCATACGGACATTATAAATCATGAGAAACACGGGAGAATTGTCTGGGGTATTGGAGATTAACAGGTTAGAGTAAATTAGAGTCTGGGTACTGTTCAGGGTAGTAAACGGTAGACTGGATGCCAAAGTACTGAAGTGAAGGTGGCTTTATATTGGGTAGGATTATTGAGAGCAGGTGCAGGTGATCAGTACTGTCACGATTGGGATCAGGTGTAATTGGGACCAGGTGATGGTGATGATGGAGGTGGCTGTGAAGGTGATAATTCCCTGACATGCCTAGAGCAGATCCGTACTTATTGCTGAGGAAATACATCCACTTTGTGCTGTGCATCACCGAATCGAATTTCACCACAGACGAAGCGAAGACCAGCCCGGGGTCATAACGTGTCCTTTGTTGAATCTGCCAGTTGTGCCATTCTCACATTCCTCGGCCGTTCCTCACTCAAGCCCCCGGCTGTTCCTCACTCTTTGTAAGGACAGTCTGGCGCTTCTGACTCACAGTCTGTAAGAGCGTTTTTTTATTTAAAGAATTTTCCATGATTCAAACGCGAGATTTGAGCAATGTAGAGTAGCACTTGATGTTTATTGTTTATCTGATCACAAATGCAGACATAGTATTATGTTTACAAGGCACGATACGCAATGTGTAAGAAAAAGTTATTATTTCCCCTCTGCAACAAATGCAACAAATCCCTTGTTTGTAATGGATATTATTGGTTTTGTCTCATCCCAAGTAGGGGTAGCTGCAGCCTGGAGCAATGGGTGTGCCAAACGGTGGGGGTTTGGCAAAAGGTGGGGGGCATGCCAAAAGGTTTCTCATTGGCGAAACGAAAGGTAGGGGGCATGCCAAAAGGTAAGGGGAAAGCTGGCCGTAAAAAAAAGGATAGCTAGCCATTTACTCTTAATCGCAGATTAAAAGGAAACCATAATTTCAACATAATCCTATAAAACCAAATGTAATTCTTCCAAAGTATCCATGGTCAGGCTGTTGTTCGTTATCTGGCTCGGCTCTGTGTTCATCTTCAGTTCTCTCTTCACAGCAGTTCAGTCAGTGTACTGTTTGACTACATGAATTACTCCGGGATATTGGTTTGTTTGAACTCAGAGGGAGATTCAGCCACATTAAAAAAGTTAACCGCTTAAATCATTTGTGGATTAATGCGTATTGGAGACATGAACCATTTAAAACGATTCAGTTCGATTTGGTGAACTGGTTCAAAAAGATCCGGTTACATCGAATGATTCGTTCGTGAACCAGATATCACAAACTGATTTGTTTTGAGCTCTCTCTCACAACAGACACAGAAGAGAAGACAATGCTGAATAAAGTCGTAGTTTTTGCTATTTTTGGACCAAAATGTATTTTCGATGCTTCAAAATATTCTAACTGAACCTCTGATGTCACATGGACTACTTTGATGATGTTTTTCTTACCTTTCTGGACATGGACACTATACCGTTCACACAGCTTCAATAGAGGGTTTTCATGGACACGTTATCAATCCGGAAGTCGGCCACGTTGGAGGCACTGAACATAAAAAATGCCACTGAACGGACTCGCAAATTTGACTGATTAATGCAGCTAAAAAAAGTGTCGAGTTTTGGTCTGTACTAATCGGTCTCATCGGTTAAAAACATTTAGAGTTCTGTCAAAAGTTAAAGAGAAGAGAGCAACAAAAGTGATTAAAGAAGGCGTTTGTGGTTTAGAGAGATAGGAGGACTAAATCTAAAATATCTTAAACTGTGTTACAAAGATAAACGGAGGTCTTACGGGTTTGGAACAACATGAGGGTTATTAATGTTATAATTTTATAGAGTTATTAATGACATAATTTTGCTATTTGGGTGAACTATCCCTTTAAGTGTGGCTTTCAGGTAGGATACTTCATCCACCGGAAAACTGTACGTAGCCTATGTCAGCGGTTCTCAATTTCAGTCCTCGCGAACCCCAGCTATGCAATTTTTGCATGTCTCTGTTTGACACTCCTGATTCAGATAATTAGCTCGTTAGAAGTGACCTCCGAGCATATGTGTTCCCACTGACATGGTCCCAACACAGTGTTCATTGCTCCCTACTCCCTAAACAGGATAAATCTGCTGAAGTTAACTTATGGAGGTAAATCAGTAGCTAAACTTGAGAGGTTGAAGATCTGAATGTGAGAACTTGTCATATTAAAAGTTTTTTATTTGTTAAGTTAAAATTTACACTCACAGCTCTGATGTGAAAAGCAGATTTCAATTTGCACACACAGACAATGATCAAAACACCCATGTTTTGAATTTGAAGTTGTAGATTAATAGCTACAAATGTGTAGAATGGCATCCACACTAAGAAAATGACATACTGTACACAAATGTTAACCACATATTTACTTTTGCACTTTACTTCAGCTTCGTCAAGTAAGCACTTACAACCTCTCCGATCTGGCAGTACAAGGTCAAATCCTAGCGCTCTGACTTTTGCTACTTTTTTTTGTTTTATATATATATATATATATATATATATAATTTTTTTTTTTTTTTTTTTTGCAGTATTCCTGTTTTAAAACTCACTTGTGCACTTTTATATATGGAGAAGTGAGAGAACAGAGCCGGGGGCGGGGCTTTGGTGCAAATTAAGAATTTTTATTGGTCGATCCCTTCAGGGAAGCGAATCATCTGTGCCCTAGGAATCATCTCGTGTTCTCAGCGGTTTCTCCGAGCAGTGTTAAACTCCTATTCGCGGACGCAATGAATTTTCGCAAATGTAAGGATCCGTGTACCAGGTTCATCACGAAGGGAGACTCCCATGAAAGGTGCGTAGTGTGCTTAGTCTTAAATAATGCACAGGCATCGCTTAGCGGCCTTTCTTCTTGTCCCCACTGTGATGGCCTGCGGCTTAGAGTACTGCGCTCGAGGGTAGAAGTGTTTTCTAATGTCGCCCCCACGTCTAACCACGTCGCACGCGGCGATAGCTTGGGGAGACACGTGCAACATGGATTATGAGGACAGCGCTGTGCTGGAATTTACTCCACGCAGCTCGCTTTCCCCTACCCTGGTGCAGGAAAAGAGCTTTATCGAACCAGACGTTTTCTCAAACGAGGATTTACTGCCCACCCCGGAAGCATACGATGCTATCTCCTTTGGTTGGGGACGTTACGACAACGACATTTTATCCACCGCTATGCAGCGATGCCTCCGGTGGAAGAGACTCTCGCCGAACATCTCGCGCCTAATTCGGCCACGGCATGGAAGTCTCGCCCCCTCCTTCCTTCTAAGGCATGTCGAGTCACGTCTAGCCTCATCGGGAAATCCAACATGGCCGCTGGCTGGTCTTCACTCCACTTTATGGCGGTCCTTCCGGCCTACCAAGCGGAGCTCTTGTAGGAACTCAATGAAAGGGAGGGTATTACACCCGAGGCCGTGAAAGAGCCATGGCGAGCAACGGATTTGGCGCTACACGCTACCAAACATACTGCTCGAGCAGAGGGCCGTTCTATGGCTGGATTGATTACAGTCGAGTGCCACCTCTGGCTAAATCTCACTGATATTAAAGAATATTTCCTTTTCTTATGGACGCTCCTGTTTCTTGGAGACGGTTTGGAGAGGCGGTCACTTCGGTGGTGGATAAATTTAGAGCAGCGAAACAGCAATCAGCTGTCTTCCGCTAGCTGATTCCTCGCAGGCCAAGGGAGGTTGAACGCTAGCAGGCGCACGCACATTCTCGCTAATCCTCCTCTCACCGCCAACGAGTTGCCTCATGAGAAGAGCCTATGGCGCCCCCCCCCACCCCCCCCCCCCCCGCAAGGATTGGGGTCCAAAGGTTTTTACATCTGTTTTACACAGCAAAACTATCTCTCCCGTGCTCAGTCTATTGCTTCATGCGTGCGTCACTTCAAAGCGGGTCGCATAGTGACTGTGAGCTTGTGCCATCAGACTTTTAGGTCTAATGGCAGCGGCATCCCCTGTAATCCATCTGGGATTACTTCATATGCGCCCCTTTTAGTGGTGGACTAAAAGTCAGAACATTTAAACCCGTTGTCTTCTGCATCGGACGATTTTTGTGACACTGAGGTGTGTTATGTCAATAAAACAGTGGATGTCAACCGAATTCCTTTTAGCCGGAGTTCGGCTGGGGATTTGTGCTTCCCGAGAGACTTTCATGACGGACGCGTCTTTGACCGGTTGGGGAGCTGTTTGTCAAGGGCCCCCAGCTCACGGAGTTTGGACGGCCACACAACGCAGTTGGCATATAAACAGATTGGAATTACTGGCGGTTTTTCTTGCTCTCCAGTACTTCTCGAATCTGCTGATCGGCTGTCATGAACTGCTCAGGTGAAGGTATTGCTGCCTAATTGGCCTAATTGTGTCCCTAAGGTCGCCTCTAAAACTTTTCGTTTTCAACAAGTGGTCTTGGAAGCTTTACCCCCTACAGAGGTGGAGTCAGGAGATCTGAGTCTTTGCCCTGTCAGAGTGCTAAAGACTTATGTTAATCGAACAGCCCCATGGCATGAGTCTGACCAGCTTTATGTCTTTTTCGGACACAAGAATAAAGGCCATGCTGTCACAAAACAGTGCATTTCCCATTGGCTGGTGGAGGCAATATCTTTAGCCTATGAGGCACGGACTCGCTTTGCCCTTAGGAGTTAGAGCTCATTCCACGAGAGCAGTGGCTTCTTCACAAGCTTTTTCTCAGTGGATCTTCTATGGATGATATCTGTGGTGCGGCAGGTTCACCGAGCACTTTTATCAAGTTTTACAGTTTGGATGTGAGGATGGCTTCTGGCTCCCGGGTTCTCTCCGCTTGAGCAGATGCTTCCTTGGATCCTAGCTATCAGGTACATCAGGCGTTATGGTATAGGGTTCCCATACGGTGACGTCACCGCAGCATCGAAGTGACCTATGAAAGGGAACATCTCTGTTACGTATGTAACTACGGTTCCCTGAATAGGGAACGAGATGCTGCTGTCCCGGCCTTTCCATACCTTGATTGCATTCTTCTTTTTCAGTTCATGAAATCTGAGCGAAATAGCGTGCGGCACCAGTTATACGATGCGTACACATGCTTGGGGTGGTGCCAAGTGCTATTTGGCCAATAGGATTGGTGGGATGGTATAGGGCTTCAGACATTCGTCACACCGAAGGGTGTTCCATACGGTGACGTCACCGCAGCATCTCGTTCCCTACTCACGGAACCCTATTCACGGAAGATGTTATGCATATGTATTTGAAAAACACTGCGAACTGTTTTCACTCCTTAGTTTTGACAGGATTTCAAGACACTGCATTCATTTTGCCATTCAGGTATTATCTGGTAGACAAATAATGCAACATATTGTATATGTATATCCCACTGCATATTGCAGAATAAACTTGCGGTCACGGGGTTCATGGAGCTATCAATAATACTGAACTAATCACGCTGTCAATATTCTTGAATGGGATTAATCGGGACAGACAGCAGTTTCACAATATTAACACATAATGTACATTTATTGTGCATGGATAACTACGCTGACTACAATAGCATCTTTCTCTGATGAGTGAAACAGCATTATATTTTCATTCTCTTCCTTGACAGTCAAATGTGAACAAACACATTAAGTGTAACTTTTAACCACTAAAATAACTGTACTACATTTTAGCTCAGTCATGTTTAGTTGATTTGAAGAGACCATAGTACTAATAATATGCGCAATAATTATGATCCATGAATGACCATTTGAAATATAAAATTTTCTAGTATGGTTATTATTTATATTACAATAAGTGTAGTATTTAGGTTTAAATTCCAGTGCAAAGAGGCACGCTTGAAATTAGAGGAATTTGCTGGCCAGAAAGATAATTTTCATATGTTTAACCACTAGATGGCCTTATTGATGTTTAATAAATGCATGTTTTTAGATCGACTAGTTGCTCAGAACAGTATTTCTGGTCATAACTGCTTATCTTGTAGGTTTTGCTGTTTAATGTACATTTAGACATTATTAAAGACTTTATAAATAAAATTAAAAAAAGTTGCATTTAAAAAGGTTTATTACTGACAAGCAAATAAGGAATTTAACCCAGTTAAATTTTTTATTATTTAAAAAAAAAAAAAAAAAAAAGTTGAGTGATATACAGTGGGATATACATATAAAATATATTGCATTATTTGTCTACCAGATAATACCTGAAGGACAAAATGAATGCGGTGTATTTCAAATAACTGTTACATATGCATAAAACACAAATGTCTTTCTTGGCAAGTCGCGATGGCTGGCGTTGTTCATTGGACGGGCATCGACCAATAAAATGTCTTAATTTGCACCAGAGCCCAGCCCCTGGCTCTGCTCTCTCAAATCTCCATATACAAGTGCATAATAAGTGAGTTTATGGTTTTGCAACAGGAATACTGCAAAAAGAGTAGCAAGTGCGAGCGCTAGGATTTCAACCTGTACTGCCAGATCTGAGAGGTTGTAAGTGCTGACTTGACGTTGACAGACAAATGTGACATCATATACCTCTGTAAATAAATACAATTTAAATTCACGTGAGGAGGCTGTGGATGTGGTCCATCGTGTAGGCAAACAACGGCCGGATGGCTCGCCGCGACACATCATCATTAGATTCGCCATACGGAGGTACCGCGACATCTTATGGGTGGAAGCTAAGAATTCTCTCTACCTGAGAGAGCACGCTCTCTATATCAAGGAATCTCTCTCCAAAGCGGACATTGATAGTCGGAATAAACTTTGGCCCCTTGTCCTGGCGGCACGGAAGGAGGGAAAGAAGGCCGGTTTCAGCGGTCCCTTTGCTGTTATCAATAACAAGAGAATCGCTGCCAATTCAGCACAGCATCCGTAAAAGGACTAAAAGGTTTTTTCTGCATGTTTGCCCAGTTATATCGTTTACTTTTTTCTAAGGGCTTTTCGACCTTATTATACGAATTCCCTGAACCTTCTTAAGGCAAATAGCGTTAGTTACAGAACTTTAAATTTAGGTGTTCAATAGCTACACTTTGTGGTTGTCATTTTCCTTTTTTCTTTTTTCCCTCTAAATTTTTATCATACTTTTATTTGTTAATGGACAATTTCGAGTTCAAACAGCTGAACATTGTTTCTTTAAATGTGCGGGGCTTAAGAGATGACATTAAAAGAAAAGCAATTTTTTTTGTTTTGTAGACGTTATAATGCAGATTTTATTTTTTTGCAAGAGACACATTCGGCTGCTTCTGATTCAAAATTTTGGAAAGCTCAATGGGGCGATATGGTTTATTTTAGTCATGGGACAAATAATTCAGCTGGTGTTCTTATTTTAATTAATAAGTTTAAAGGAGATATTGTTAATTCTATGTCTTCCCCTGAAGGCAGATGGGTTATTCTAACTGTTAAATTAGATAATGCCATCTTTATTATCTGTAACATTTATGGGTTTAATTCACACTCTATGAATAATACGTTTTTCACTGACATTTCTCTCATTCTATCTCAATTGCTGAAAACAACCCCAAATGCTAAGTTAATAATCGCAGGAGATTTTAATGAAGTCCCTGATGATTTAATGGATAGGTTTCCAAGGAAAGTAAGACCTCACTCTCAAAGCTTTAATATTATTGATTCCTTATGCAAAGATCTATCTTTGGTGGATTCGTGGCGCTACTTTAATAGTAATTCATTTGAATATACATGGAGCAATGCGTCAAAGTCCTTAAAATCGAGAATTGACCTATTTCTTATTTCATTCAGTCTGCTACAACATGTTCAAGATATCTCCCATCATTATGCTCCATTTTCAGATCACCTTCTGATTGAGTTGTCTTTACAGACTGTTCATAAACCCAGCTGCCTCCGTGGTTATTGGAAACTTAACAACTCTATATTAGAAGATAACATTTTTACAAAAAATATTGAAATGTTAGCCATCAATATCTTTAATTCAGAGGAATCAGATTATGCATCTAAATGGGAGTTATTTAAATTTAAATCCAGAGAATTAGCTATTAGGAGAAGTAAGGAATTGAAAAAAGACAGAGATTGCTTAGAAACTGAGCTATTAAACAAAATTGATATTCTTTGGAAAGTTCAGACACTCTCTCAAACACAGGAAAGTGAGCTCCAGTCCTTAAAATTAAAACTTGATGACTTGTATATTAGCAAGGCCAGTGGAGCTTTTGTGCGTTCAAAAGCTAGGTGGATAGAAAAGGGAGAGAGGAATACCGCCTATTTCTTTGCCCTTGAAAAAAGGAATTTTAAGAGAAACTCTTTGTCTGCATTATATATTAACAACACCTTATGCAAGGATCCCAAACTAATTTCAGATTTTGTCAGCAACTTTTATGAAAAACTTCATTAGTCTAACTTTAATTATGACCTATGTAAATCATTTACTAATGACATTCAAGATTTTATTCCATTAATTAGTAATGACTTTAAAAACCGTTGTGATACTGCCCTTAAGAAGGAGGAATTACTGTCAGCTCTCCAATATATGAAAAAAGGTAGGAGTCCGGGTCCAGATGGCCTTTCAATTGAATTTTACCAACACTTTTGGAAGGTATTGGAAGATCCCCTTTTCTTATTGTTTAATGAATGTATTAAAAAACAGGATTTGGTCACAACTATGAAACAAGGTTTAATCTGTTTGATTCCGAAACCAGATAAAGATGCCCAAAATATAGACAATTGGAGACCTATCACTCTACTAAATATAGACTATAAATTGTTTGCACTAGTATATGCAAAAAGATTAAAATCTGGATTAAATGAAATCATTAATGAGACTCAAACAGGTTTTATGAAAAATAGGCACATTAGTAACAACATTCGCCTTATAATTGACCTTTTAGACTATTCTGATCAAATTGATTCAGGGGCTCTTATTGTGTTGTTAGATTTTTGTAAAGCCTTTGACACCATCGAACACGGCTTCTTACTCCACTCACTGAAAGTTTTTGGTTTTGGCAATAATTTCATTGATGTCATTAAAATGTTTTATAAAGATATAAATAGCTCTATTATTCTTAATATGGGAACCTCTAAAAGATTTGGGATTCATAGTGGCATACGACAAGGCTGTCCAATCTCTCCCTTTCTGTTTTTATTAGTGGCTGAACTTCTTTCTATTTACATTTTGAATAATCATAACATTCTGGGACTGAAAATATTTGATAGAGAAATCAAGATTTCTCAATTGGCAGATGACACTGCTTTATTTCTGAGAGATAAAAAGCAAGTTAAAACAGCCCTGGAATGTATTTCCAAATTTTCCAGTTCCTCTGGTTTAATGTTAAACCTTAGGAAATGTGAAATACTATTTATACACGATTCTATAGATCTATTCGTTGAAAGCATACCAGTAAAGGACTCCGTTAAATACCTTGGCATTCATATTTCTAAAAATAAACACACGCGTGAACAATTAAATTTTATGCCTAAAATTAATAAAACTAAAAAAATATTTAACAACTGGTTACAAAGGGATTTGACCTTGTTTGGGAGAGTTTTGCTTTCCAAAGCTGAGGGTCTTTCCAGATTTGTTTACCCAGCTCTCTCTCTTTACGTCAGTGATAAAACTTCCAAAGAAATTAATAAAACCTTTCTCGACTTTATTTGGAAAAATAAACCTTGCAAGTTAAAAAAGGACATTATATCAGGCAAAAGAGTTGATGGTGGCTTAGAGATGTTAGATTTTTTTGATATTAACAATACCTTTAAACTTAATTGGTTAAGAAACTGTCAAAGAAATGAAAATTCATTATGGTTCTTTATCCCCCAGTCCATCTTTAACAAGCTTGGAGGCTTATCTTTTATATTGAGATGTAACTATCTGCCTGGGAAATTACCAGTTATTCTATCCAAATATCACCAGCAAATGTTATTAGCTTGGAAAATTGGTTTCCATCACAACTTTTCTCCACACAAAATGCTTCTCTGGAACAATTGTCTTATTACCTCTAGGAATAAATCTTTATTTTTACGGAAATGGTTTGAAAAAAAGATATATTTTGTCATGGATTTGTTTGATGAATATGGAAATGTTTTGTCTTATGAAGATTTTATGTTTATTTACAATTTCCCCATTCCATTTAAAGAGTTTCAGCAAGTTGTTAAAGCTATTCCCAATGGGTTAAAACATCTGATGAAAAGTCACCTTACTTTTGGAAGTAACGAAAGGAAACTTCCTGAGTTAATAATTGATGGTATCAAAATATTTTCTCATTCCTGTAAGAATAAAAATATCAGATTAATTTTTCAATCCAAACATAAAATTTCTCCTAGAGGGAAATCTTTTTGGAATGCACAAATTGATGATATTCGTTGGAAAGAAACATGGTTAAATCCAAACAAATTTTGTATGCTAAATAAAGTTAAAGAGTTACACTTTAAAATACTTCACAAAATCTACCCATGTAAAGCTTTGTTATCAAAATTCATGGACATTGACAGCAAGTGTATTTTTTGTAATGTACACGAGGAAGACTTGGCTCATTTGTTTTACAATTGTGATGTGTCTTTAAAATTTTGGTCTGACGTTAGTTTTTTTCTTTTTGCCCCAAGAAAGGTGAATTATAAATTATCTCTAAAAGATGTTATATGTTCTTTCACACATAGAAGCAAAATGTTTGAATATGTGGTGAACTTTTATATCCTGCATGGTAAATATTACATCCATAAACAAAAATTTGCAAAATGCATACCTAAATGTAGTCTATTTTTAATCGAGATGGAATCGCTAAAGAAATCGTTAAAGTTAGTTAAAAATAAAAAGAACGAGATTTTGTTAAAATTTATGGAGAAATTTTTGATACTGTAAAGTCCCCATTGTGTTCTCAAAAATGTATATATATATAATGAATGTCTAATTAGGAAAAAGGTAATATGCTGTTTGCTTTTTCTTTTTTCTTTTTTTATTCATTTATTTTATTTTAGTTATTTTTTATTTTTTTGCTGTTGTTATGATTTGTCTTCTTGTCTAAAGGTATGATATATGTCTTGTGAAATACTGCAGTTGTATGTTGATTTGCTGGAATTAATGTTTGTAAGTTTGTAAGTTTGTAAGTCAAATAATAATAAAAAAAAAAAAAAACATAAAAAAAAAAAAAAAAAAATTAAATTCACGTGTAGCACTTTGAATGGAACATATTACGTACGCTTTGCACTGGAATCATGGCAATATAACATGTGATGTCCACTTTTTCTTTTACAGGGGCATTTAATTAAATTCGAATCAAACAAACGTCTGAAGCCATAAAATAGATAAAATGTGTAGAGCAGGGGGCGTGAGTACTGGAATTGAGAACAGCTGACATACGTGGACTCATCTTGTCATTCAGAAAAAGGCAGACATTTACAGTAAACTTTATTTTTTATTTTTAACCATAAACTGGAATAATGCTTAGTGGATCTGCAAACATGGCATGAAAAAAATGTTTTATGTTATAAGAACGTGTGTTATATTGACTTTAAGTTTAGACCAAACTTGAATCGCAGAATGAAGATAATTTATTGATAAAGTTCCTGTAACGGTGCGTGGTTTCTGAAACATCAAGGTTTTTTTTTTTTTTTTTTTTTTTTTTCAGTTATACAGCATCTTGCATTTCAGATGCTTTAGGCTGATCTTTCAACACATTAGTGGACAACATGTTTTATATATGTATTTTACCAAGCATACACTTTAAATTTTACTCTGAATTTCATTGACAGATTTAATTTGTATGTTTTTATTATTATTATTTAATGTATACATTTTCATGCACTGTCTATGATTTTAGGCAGCGTGTAAACGGGACTTTTATTTTGATCTGTCAGTGACATCACATGGCTGGACCGCTCTCCTCTGGCTCAACAAAGGTTTGAGTTTTATCACGCCTAAGTATTTGAGGTGTTGAAATCGATACGAATCGATCAATCGATGTGTGGATTTTGCAAGTAATGTTAAATGAATGGACTACGTGAGCTGTCGTGTAACGCTTTACATTTACGTTTTCAGTTAACAGGCAACTAGCCTACCGTGTTCTCTCCTTTAATCTTCAGAATCTTGACTTTCAGTTACATTACAGCCCTTTTTATTATTCTATTTTTGTGTCTGAAAACTGAACTAAGGCATAACACAAACCCTGGTCGTTTTATCTCGTAAATGGCCCACTATTAGTGTTGTTTGAGTAAAGCGCTTTAATTCTTATGTAAATAACATTTTAGAGTCGGATTTGTATTTCTTTCTGTTAATTGTTTTCCTCATATTAACCGATACAAAATGTCCAAACATACAGGAACAAGAAACAGAACATCTGAAACATATGCTGTTCTCAAGATGGCATCTATTAAAGAGGAGATTGAAGACGTGAGCATTTCAGAAACATTTAGAGTGAAAAATGAAGATGCAGAGGATGACACAGGTTGGTTTATTAGTTACTGGTTTGTTTATCATTTGTTTTTTTGTTTTTTGTTTTTGTTTTTTTAATGTTGGCCTTAAAAAATGAATGATAAATTTGAAAAGGAAAGAGAGAGAGAAGAGAAGATGCAATCATTTAAATTCTCATAATGCATTCAGCTTCATTTGTGTAGCATGTGAAAATGGGTTACTAAATAAGCTGCTTACATGTGATTTACTGCTTACAAGATGTTACAGGTGTTTACTGTACACAGCTGGCTGAACTTTTATTTTATTTAGGGGAATTTCTAACATGAAGGGTGACAGGAAAATTACCATATAATGTTCTTTGTTATTGCACTTAAAGATAGTTCTTTAAAGGTTTTTTACAAATATTAATAGTTTTATTTAGAAACGTATCATCTTGGAGAACCATTTTATGCTGAAATGAATAATTGTGTTTAGAAAAAGAAATAATCTCTCTCTCAAAAAAAAAAAAAAAAAAAAAAAAAAATATATATATATATATATATATATATATATATATATATATATATATATATATATATATATATCTTTCAAAGCCACCAAATTATCGATTATCTGGAGTTAAGCCATCCAGCTAAACAAGACTCTCAACATACTCTCAGCAGGTACTTTATATCCTTATCAAAATGTCTTAATGTTCATTTTCAAATTGTAACTTGTTTCAGTATACTGTCCTTGTTTTTTTTTTTCTTAATTTTTTTTAACAGCACATGTAAGTGTGTCATGCTCTGTTCAGCTGATGATACTTATCTCCTATTCGCCACTAAGCTGGTAAGTGAGAAAACATAATTTATGGTCCATATTGTTTGTGAGACATAATTAGGCATAACAACTTTTACTTAAACAACAGTGTGATTTCTAAAGTCAACTTAGTATTTCTACTCCAACAGATGCTGTCACACCCCACAGACTCATCATCTGCAAAGATCAACTGCCACTCATTTTTACAAAAATATCCATTTTGATGAATGTGAAGACATCACAGGCAACTGCAGAAAGATTTAATTGGAACTTTGCCTGTGTTTCTCTTTGTACTTGTGTGTCTATTTGTTCTATTATATTTAATTTACTTATTTACATTTAAATGTCAAGTGTAATTTTTATGCTTTCATGTAATGACTTTTTAGAGCATTGTCATTTTTGCTATAATTTCCCATGTCAATAAAAAACATAATTTACATAAATTGCTGTTTGTTTGGGTTTTTTTTTTAAATAAGAGGATGCAATGTATAAATGGCCTCAGATAGAGATAGATAGAGGGGTAAAAAGTCATAATATTAATAAATAAAAACTAATATTAATAAATCTATAATTTAAAAGGAAGTAAAGCTTATTACAATTGTTTTCATGACAAATATGGCTGCAATATGCAGAACCTTAATCTGTTGCCCTTTAGAAAAAGAAAAAAAAATGGTTACAAGTGCATAGCTCTGGTTATGTGTTGTCATATTGCACTTGTTGTCTTAGCAGAATTAACTTGTATGCCTTACAAGTCAAAATGGTTTGTTACAACTAAATACAGCTTTCAAATCAGACTGCTCAATGAATATGGCCATAGCCATATCTCCCTGCAGCCCAATACTGGCTGACCACTGAAGCTAAGCAGGGTTGAGCCTGGTCAGTACCTGGACAGGAGACCTCCTGGGAAAACAATGTTGCTGTTCGAAGAGGTGTTAGTGAGGCCAGCAGGGGGTGCTCACCCTTTTGTATACCCCAGTATAGTGACTGGGACACTATACAGTAAAAAGCACCACCCTTTTGATGAGATGTTAAACCAAGGTCCTGTCTCTTTGTGGTCATTTAAAATCCCATGGCACTACTCCTAAAAGAGTAGGTGTGTAACCCTGGTGTCCTAGCAAAATTCCGTCCACTGACCTTTGTCAATCATGGCCTCCTTATAATCCTCATCCATTGAATTGGCTCTATTTTTTCTCTCCTCTCCACTTGTGGCTGGTTTGTGGTGAGCATGCTGGCACCATTGTCCTATGGATGCTACACATTATATACAGGTGCATCTCAATAAATTAGAATGTTGTGGAAAAGTTCATTTATTTCAGTAATTTAATTCAAATTGTGAATTAAATGAATTCAGTGCACACAGACTGAAGTAGTTTAAGTGTTTGGTTCTTTTAATTGTGATGATTTTGGCCATCATTTAATAAAATCCCACCAATTAATTATCAATAAAAACATTTTTTAGTGAATTGTAGGTCTTCTGGAAAGTATGTTGATTTACTGTACATGTACTCAATACTTGGTAGGGGCTCCTTTAGCTTTAATTACTGCCTCAATTCATCGTGGCATGGAGGTGATCAGATTGTGGCACTGCTGAGGTGGTATGGAAGCCCAGGTTTCTTTGCATTTTTTGGTCTCTTGTTTCTCATATTCCTCTTGACAGTAACCCATAGATTCTCTATGGAGTTAAGGTCTGGAGATTTTGCTGGCCAGTCAAGCACACCAACACCCTGGTCATTTAACCAACTTATGTTGATTTTGGCAGTGTGGGCAGGTGCCAAATCCTGCTTGAAAATGAAATCATCATCTTCAAAAAGCTGGTCAGCAGAAGGAAGCATGAAATGCCCCAGAATTTCTTGATAAACGGGTGCAGTGACTTTGGTTTTCAAAAAACACAATGGACCAACACCAACGACTTTGCACCCCAAATCATCACAGACTGTGGAAACTTAACACTGGACTTCAATCAACTTGGGCTATGAGCTTCTCCACCCTTCCTCCAGACTCTAGGACCTTGGTTTCCAAATTAAATACAAAACTTGCTCTCATCTGAAAAGAGGACTTTGGACCACTTAGCAACAGTCTAGTTCTTTTTCTCCTTAGCCCAGGTAAGACGCCTCTGACATTGTCTGTGGTTCAGGAGTGGCTTAACGAGAGGAATAGGAAAACTGTAACCAAATTCCTTAACACATCTCAATGCCTTGACCCCAGTTTCAGTCCATTCCTTGTGAAGTTAAATTAAATTCTTAAATCGATTTTGCTTGACAATCCTCATATGGCTGTGGTTCTAGCTTGGTTGTTCATCTTTTTCTTCCACACCTTTTCCTTCCACTCAACTTTCTGTTAACATGCTTGGATACAGCACTCTGTGAACAGCCAGCTTCTTTGGCAATGAATGTTTGCACCCTCCTTACCCTCCTTGTGAAGGGTGTCAATTATTGTCTTATGGATAACTGTCTAGTGAACCAAACTGAGAAACCATTTTGGAGGCTCAGGAAAACTTTGCAGGTTTTTTGAGTTGATTAGTTGATTGGCATGTCACCATATTCTAAATTGTAGAAATAGTGATTTGGTGAGTTTTTATTAAATGTGAGCCAAAATCATCACAATTAAAAGAACCAAAGGCTTAAATAATTCAGTCTGTGTGCCCTGAATTTATTTAATATACGAGTTTCACAATTTGAGTTGAATTACTGAAATAAATGAACTTTTCCACAACATTATAATTTATTGAGATGCACCTGTAAATGCCTCATTCGTTCATACATTCAATATCAATGAGTGATTCATATAATTCACCACAGACAATGGAATATGGGTTTACATACATGATGAACAAGAGATATTTACATTTATGCTGTAGACCACTTTAGCTTTATATGAAAAAGGCTTATTTGAATTTATAATTGCACATTATGCTTTCGAGTAATAGCAATGTATTTAGAATTAGGGCTGTGCAAAAAATCAAATGCGATTTTCATGCGCATCTCATCAGTAAAGATGCTCCTTTAATTAGAAGTATATCTCCAGCACGTGCGTTCAGATCAGGGTTGCCACGTTTTCACAACAAATCCTGCCCAGTTGCTTCTTAAAACTAGTCCAAAACTACCGCGGACATGAAAAACAATCGCTGACTTGGCAACACTGGTTCAGGTGAAGCGGCAGTTATTACACAGAGCCGTAGTCTACCGACAACTAACACAAAATCGTTTTCAAAATCGACAAAGAATCGCCTGCGATTTTAACGTCGATTTTGTGTAGACTGTCAGTGAATTACGGCTCGGTATAGTAAATGCCAACCAGTGTTGCCAAGTCTGTTGTTGTTTTTCATGTCAAATAACTTGATATTTAGCCCCTAAAATGCTAAATTTACCAAGGCAACCCTGCTAAAAAAAACTTATATTTTAACCCCGGGAAGCAATTTTTATCGGGGGAACCTCCTGGAAGCGCGATTGGGCTAGTTTTGGACTAGTTTTGAGAAGCAACTGGGCAGGATTTGTTGTGAAAACCTGGCAACCCTGATCTGAACGCACGTGCTGGAGATAAACTTCTAATTACAGGAGCGTCTTTACTGGTGAGATGTGCATGAAAATCGCATTCAATTTTTGCACAGCCCTATTTAGAATCCAAAAATCATTTATCAATCAGTGAATCTAAATTATCATGAAAATAACTGTTGCAGGTATCTAGACTTGCTTATTTGCTATTAATATGATAATGGGAGAATTAACCTTCAGTACACTGAATAAATATCAGTTTGATGTCATTTACTTTGTGCCATTTAACAGAGTTAACTTGTATGTTTCTTTTTTCCATCTCAGACCTGGTGGTGATGAAAGTGGAAAGTCAAGAACTGTATGAAACGGAGGAGGAAGATCCATACGGTAAACAGCACGGAGAAAAAAATTGCTTGCAGACCGAAAAGGAGCCCTCTCAAAACAAATCTCGAAAGAAAAGTTTTAAAAACTGTTACATCTGCCCTCAATGTGGCAGGAATTTCACTTATGAAAAAAGCCTTAAAAAACATGAGTTAATGCACAATGTACAGAGCCCTTTCACCTGCCAACAGTGTGGGAACATTTTCACTACGAATGGAAGCCTTAAAAACCACATGAGAATTCACACTGGAGAGAAGCCTTTCACATGTAATCAGTGTGGAAAGAGTTACACAAGAAGCAAGACCTTAAAGGATCACATGAGGATTCACACTGGAGAAAGGCCTTTTAAGTGTGATCAGTGTGGAAAGAGTTACATACGAAGCAAAACCTTAAAGGATCACATGAGGATTCACACTGGAGAAAGGCCTTTTAAGTGCGATCAGTGTGGAAAAAGTTTCATACATAAAGTAACCCTTAATTTACATAAGAAAATTCACTTAAGAGAGAGCCACTTTATTTGCCATCAGTGTGGAAAAAGTTTCAAAGACATAGAACGCCTTAACAGGCATGTGATAATTCACTCTGGAGAGAAGCCCTTCAAGTGCCAGCAATGTGGAAAGGGGTTCCAAATAAAAAACAATCTAAAGGCACATATGAAATGTCACATCGAGGAAAAGCCTTTCAAGTGCCATCAGTGTGGAAAGTGTCTAAAACACGAAACATCCCTTAATTACCACATGAGACTTCATACTGGAGAAAGGCCTTTCACCTGTCTTCAGTGTGGAAAGAGTTTCATTCTTGAAGGACAACTTAGTCGTCACATAAGATACATTCACACTGAGGAGAAGCCTTTCGTGTGCCATTACTGTGGAAGGATTTGTGAAAGCAAATCAAACCTTAAGATTCACATACAAGTTCACACAGGAGAAAAGCCTTTCTCTTGCCCTCAGTGTGGAAAGAGTTTCATACATAAAGGTCTCCTTAATTATCACATGAGGCTGCACACCGGAGAAAAGCCCTTCAGCTGCCATCATTGTGGAATGAGTTTCAGATATAAAGGACTTCTTAATGGTCACATGAGAAGTGTTCACACCAATGAGAAGCCTTTTACGTGCCATCACTGTGGAAGGATTTGCGAAAGCAAATCTAAACTTCAGATTCACATGCGAATTCACACTGGAGAAAAGCCGTTCTCCTGTCCTTGTGGTAAAAGTTTCGCACTTAAAGGAAACCTCACTGCTCACATGAGGCTTCACACTGGAGACCGGCCTTACATGTGTGTTCAGTGTGAGAAGAGTTTTGCCTATCTAAGACAGTTGAAAAGTCATTTGCAAACTCATTTTGGAGAGAAATCCCAGTGTTCTGAATGTGGCAAGAAGTTTGCAAAAACAAGCAATTTCAAAAATCATCTGCGCATTCACTCTGGACTAAGGCCGTTTAATTGTGATCAATGTAATAAAAATTTTATTTTGCAATCACACTTAGAGATACACCTGAAAAGTCATGCAGACAAGAGACCCTATTTGTGTTCTTTGTGTAAAAAGAGATTTAAATGGCTGTGCAATTTAAGATCGCACAAGAGATTTCATATCCATAAACCTATTTCCAAAGCAACCTACTTGAAACGAAAACAACAAATCCATGCTGAAGAAAAACCTGACACTATAAAAGTGGTGGTCACGTGATGGCACCTTAATTGTGTTAAAGTCGCTGCCCTTGATCAGTTTTAAGTCATGTTTTGGAGCTACAAAGTGTCATGGCTGGACATTTCTGATACTGTTGTGGGGTTATGAGTGGGGATGGAGGAGATACTGTATCACCAGGTTTTTTTTTCTTCTTTTATTTATTTTTTTACATTTTTTTGCAGTTGTACTTGTTTGTATGGGCAAAACATTAATCCACTTGAAAATATAGACCCTTTATACACAGTACAGACCAAAAGTTTGGACACACCTTCTCATTCAAAGAGTTTTCTTTATTTTCATGACTATGAAAATTGTAGATTCACACTGAAGGCATCAAAACTATGAATTAACACGTGGAATTATATATGGAATTATATACATAACACAAAAGTGTGAAACAAAATATGTAATATTAAATATGTAATACCTTTTGCTTTGATTACTGTTTGCACACTCTTGGCATTCTCTTGATGAGCTTCAAGAGGTAGTCTCCTGAAATGGTCTTCCAACAGTCTTGAAGGAGTTCCCCGAGAGATGCTTAGCACTTGTTGGCACTTTTGCCTTCTGTCTGTGGTCCAGCTCACCCCTAAACCATCTCAATTGGGTTCAAGTCCGGTGACTGGAGGCCAGGTCATCTGGCGCAGCACTCCATCACTCTCCTTCTTGGTCAAATAGCCCTTGATGCCTTCAGTGTGACTCTACAATTTTCATAGTCATGAAAATAAATAAAACTCTGAATGAGAAGGTGTGTCCAAGCTTTTGGTCTCTACTGTATAAGTATAATCAATCCTACATTTAACTCGTTAATGTATTTCAGTAGCTTTCTAGTGAGATGGATATATTAAATCTCACATTTGACTTTAGGTTAGTCTACATCAGTTTAGCAACTAGTAAACCAGTTCTTCTTTAAGAGTAGGTAGGGGGCTGTGTGGAGTAGCATACCAATTTAGTGAGTGTAAATCCTTTCATTTAAATGTGCTTGTATGAATAGCCTCTAAACTCTTCTGTTGTGTTTGTTTTGTGTTTGTTGACTATTCATGGCTTCATTTTCCTCTCTTGAATTCCTAACATTTTAAGTCAGCATTCAACACATAACATTTTAGTGGATTTATAGCCTGTTCAGTAAACATTGCAGTGCCACCTTCAGGCTGAATTAAACAAGGATACTAGACCTCTTCCAAAAGTGTATCTGCATGTGTTCAGTGATTAAAACAAGTGTCCCAATTCGTCTTCATGCATTATCCCAATTCACTGTGGCAAGCTTATAATATTAATTCAAATTTTGCACTGTCGAGTCAGTCATTTCCCACATTATTTTTGTGTCTTCTCATCATTTCTATAAACGTGTCCAGTTATTATGTGTGTGATGCATGTTGATACAATAAATAGTGTTGTTTGACTAGCTAGGAAACTGTATATATGAATGATGTTTTAATGCTTTCCATTCCATCTAAACAAGGCCTAAGTGTTTTTTTTACCATCAGAATGTTTCATGTACTTTTTATTTTTTTTACTATTTATGCATATGCATGCTACTATTCATATTGTACTTTTTTCAATGTTCTGCCTTTTCTACTTTTCTTTGATATTCAGAATAACCTAAACTGTAGGCTATGTATGGACTCAATCTGACAAATCAGAAAATGTCAAGTTTAAAATAAAAAAGACTTGGGATTTCAGTCATGAATTTGCACGACTTTGAAACAATGGTTAAAAATTAATAGACTATGTCTATTAGTGAGAAACTGTAAACATGACACAAGTGAGAACAATGAAGAAAAAAAATGCAGTAATATTTTAGATGAGTTTTGGCAATTGTGCCCCCAGCGGTCTTAGTGTTAGTGGTTTTGGGAAGCAAGCACACACTGCACACACAGACAGTGGTAGTTTTTGTATAGCTACAGTCATTTTTATGTAAGTCAGATTACAGATGTTCTTGTGCTTTTTCAGATGTGCTTTTAACCATTTGCCGTTGATAATAGTATAGGCTATATGAACTACTAAAAGTAGAAAACGTTTAGAGCCATTTCATTACAAAATACTGCAACTTGTGCAACAATATAGCTGTAAGATGTGTTTCATTCATCTATTTTCATTTTGTCGTTTTATTCCAATAAAAAGGCCTTCTCGGAAGTGAAACTACGAAAAAGCTAAAATTTATTTGCCGAATTTATTCTCGTTTACCACAAAATGTTTCATGTGAAACCCCATAATAAACATGCATTAATACTTTCCAAAGGTTCCCACTCCCTGATTGCTTTCGCAATATATATAACCGGACAGACAACATTTCCAGACTTCAGTGCCTTAGTGATGCTGGTCTGGATGATCTTCAAGTTATGTTCTGTGATTCGATCACACGGCAAGCTTTCCATCTCTTTCATGATGCTTCAAAACACTACGATGCAGAGAAAAGGTGAGATTGGTGTAATATTTCGTGATATGTACAACGTCATGAAAGGTCGAGCATTTTATCTTCAAGA